>NC_091760.1:26482816-26785847 GCF_029378745.1 Bos indicus | reverse complement strand
CAGTAAGAAGGAAAAAGGAAAACACAAAAAATAATACCCCAATATTGAACCACCATATGCTTTTTCTATAAAATCCCCAGAAACCACTTTCTCAGTATTCTGGAAGTCCTTCCATAAATGCAAAATTGAAGGAAGGCACAGATTTGAAAATGCTGCTTAGAAACAGATGAGAATGTTGGCTTACTCTTTTATGCAATGTTTTCTGGCATAATATAATGGATATGTGAAGACATTGAATTGCATCTGGAATTAAAGAGAAAGCTGGAATACAGACTTAACAGGTGTTCCAATTTATTATAATAGCTGTTAACACACACCTGCATTTTACACAGACTGAAGATTTTGGCTAGTCTTCAAAAGTCTTCTTACAGAGAAAACTGTCATGATTTACCAATTCCAGATTTATTTGGCATTGATTACATTGCAAGAGTGTAGAAGACATACCAAAGCTAGAAAGAGGAATACCAACTTTTTGGAGGTCTGGGAAAAAAAAAAGATCTTTGCAAAGAATATCATAAACTGATTATGAAAGAAAGTGGTTTTGTTCAGTAAAACACCCTTTCTTTCTCTCCTCATAATCCTTTGAAAGTCAATTAAAATTGGAAAATGACTTCTGATGAGCATTGACTGGAAAGGGATGATAAAATGGATAAAATAAAAAATTAGTTCAGCTGCTCTTGTGGGTAATAATGAAGATCTGAAAAGGGAGCAAGGTAAGGAAGCTTTAAAAAGAAATATGTTCAATTTTAAGCTGTTTTAAGTTGTTTGAATGTTCTACCACCTTCAGCTTTTCAGTACAATCTGTTTCAAACCCAAACACATTTTTGTTTGTACATTAATTTGTGTGTGTCTGTAAATCACAAAAATGAACACTGAGTTTTTTGAGTTAGACATTACAGTAGGCTCAGGAGATGACCCATATACCAAACCAATTAAGTCTAAATGCGGAAAAGGAATATGCAAGAAAAAATATAATTTCCTCTCACAGTATCTCCATCCTTCAAGATATCTTGGGAGATATCCAGAGACTTTCACTGAACTTAGACTGGAGTTCAAAGAAACTGTATTTGGATCTTAATGGACAGCATTCTCCAGTTATCATTTAAAGTACTTGTAGGATGAAAAAGACACCTCACTAAAAGCAACCAGGCACAATAAGAAAATTCTCTTTCTTTCATCTTCTCTGTCTCTCTCGTTCCCTCTCACCAAGAATCTCTTTCACTCTCTCTGTATCTCTTTTTCCTTCTCTCCCTCCTGCTCACCTTCCCATTCTCTACCTTCTCATAATCCTCTAAAAAACCATGTTCTAGTATCTCATATTAAAAACAAACCCACAAACAAAAAAACATGAACATATCTCTTCTTCACTTTAAATTTTCCTATAGCTACCACCTTATTTATATGTTCCTGTTCAGAGGAGTACTTTCTAAAGGGCTGCGCATGCTCATGGTCTTGTCTTACTCTTAAACCACTCTAACCTCTGTCTTATTCCACTGAAACAGATAAAATTAATGTCACTAATAATTTTCAAATAGTCAAACCCAACACACACCCTTCTCTGGAACACATACAGTCTGTCAGTGACATTTTACACAGTTAGCGACTTACATGTGTGGATCTGTACTATCTAGTTAGGTGATCCCCACAGTATCAAGGATTTAACACTCAAAGCCTTAAAATCCTCTCTCTGTGTTTCATCCCTGAGCACTTAGATGATTCATAGCCTTTGAAACTTGTCCGGAGGAAAACACTTTTCTCTCCTACTCCACACCCAGCCCCTTCTTCCACCAGTTTTCTCCACTTCAATACAGGTAAAAACAACAAACAAACCTGGAAGGGATTTCTTTACCTTCCAACTCTTCTTTTGAAAAATGTCAGACTTCCAAAGTGTTCAAGGAATAATAGTCAACACAAACTTGTTAACATATACTTGCAACATTTGTTTCTATTTATATGCCTTATTTTGACTGAACATTTAAAAATAAAATGTAGTCATCACATTTCACCTGTAAATACTATGAACAAGAATAACAACAGTTGCCTGAAAATACAAGGAATGTACCATTGGTATAACAATGTTATCTAATAGAAGGTTCATATCAAAATTCACTCAAATGATTCCAAACTGTCCTTTGTAGCTCTTTATTTTAAAAATGGAGGTATAATTTCTATACCATAACTATGACCCATTATAAGTAGACAATCAAATGCTTTTTAGTACATTTTAGAGCTGTGCCCCCATCACCAGCTTCTAGTTTTAGAATATTTCCATCACCCTTAAGAGCTCCCTCTTATGCCTTGTATTCGGTCCTTATTCCCAACCCCAACTCCAGGAAACCACTGATCTGCTTTCAGTCTTCATACATTTACTTTTTCTTGAAAGTTTATTTACTTGGTTTCATATTGTCTTATTTTAATTAGTAAGATTCATTCATGATTTCTTCATGTCTTTTTAAGGCATGATGATGTTTTCCATGTCTTTTTGAGGCATGATGGTTCATTTCCTTACAGATTATTTATATATTCAACTACTGAAGGACATATTGGTTATTTACAAGTTTTGAGCAAAGCTGCCATAAATATTCATGTGCAGGTTTCCCTATGGATGTAAAATTATAGCTCCTTTGGGTAAACACAAGGATAATGATTGCTAGATAGTATAGTAGGAAGTTTAGTTTTCTAAGAAGCAGCCAAATTGTCTTTCAAAGTGGCTGTTCCACTTAGCATTTCCACGAGCAAAGAAAGAGTTCCTTTTTCATTTGCACCCTTGCCAGCACTTAATTTTGTTATTACTTTAATTTTTTATCCTGGATTCTTAGGGTCAGCCTCTATACTTATATATCTCTACAGGTAGCTATTGTTTAGTCAGAGGTTGTGCTCCAACACTTGGAACTGGTTCAGTCAGTTCAATCACTTCAGTTCAGTCTATCAGTCATGTCCGACTCTTTGCAACCCCATGAACAGCAGCGTGCCAGGCTTCCCTGTTCATCACCAACTCCCGGAGTTTACTCAAACTCATGTCCATGGAGTCAGTGATGCCATCCAATCATCTAATCCTCTGTCGTCTCCTTCTCCTCCTGCCTTCAATCTTTCCCAGCATCAGGGTCTTTTCTAATGAGTCAGTTCTTCGCATCAGATGAGCAAAGTATTGGAACTTCAGCATCAGCCCTTCCAAGGAATATTCAAGAGTGATCTCCTTTAGGATGGACTGGTTGGATCTCCTTGCAGTCCAAGGGACTCTCAAGAGTCTTCTTCAACACCATAGTTTAAAAGCATCAGTTCTTCGGCGCTCTTCATTATGTTTCACATCTCACATCCATACATGACTACTGGAAAAACCACAGTTTGAACACATGGACCTTTGTCGGCAAAGTAACCTGTCTGCTTTTTAATATACTGTCTAGGTTTGTCATAACTTTCCTTTCAAGGAGTAAGCGTCTTTTAATTTCATGGATGCAGTCACATCTGCAGTGATTTTGGAGCCCAAGAAAATAAAGTCTGTAACTGTTTCTATCGTTTCCCCATCTATTTGCCATGAAGTGATGGAATCAGATGCCATGATCTTTGTTTTTGAACATTGAGTTTTAAGCCAACTTTTTTACTCTCCTCTTTTACTTTCATCAAGAGGCTTTTTAGTTCTTCACTTACAGCCACAAGGGTGGTGTCATTTGCATATCTGAGGTTATTGATATTTCTCCCAGCAATCTTGATTCCAGCTTGTGCTCATCCAGCCTGGCATGTCTAATGAGGTACTCTGCATATAAGTTAAATAATCAGGGTGACAATATATAGCCTTGAAGTACTCCTTTCCTGATCTGGAACCAGTCTGTTGTTCCATGTCCAGTTCTAACTGTTGCTCCTTGACCTGCATACAGGTTTCTCAGGAGGCAGGTCAGGTGGTCTGGTATTCCCATCTCTTCCAGAATTTTCCACAGTTTGTTGTGATCCACAGAGTCAAAGGCTTTGGCATAGTCAAGAGAGGAGAAGTACATGTTTTTCTGGAACTCTCTTGCTTTTTCTATGACCCAACGGATGTTGTCAATATGGTCTCTGGTTACTCTACTTTTTCTAAATCCAGCTTGAACTGGATTCTCAGTTCACATACTGTTGAAGCCTAGCTTAGAGAATTTGGAGCATTATTTTGCTAGCTAGATGAGTGCAATTGTGAGGTAGTTTGAACATTCTTTGGCATTGCCTTTCTTTGGAATTGGAATGAAAGCTGACCTTTTCCAATCCTGTGGCCACTGCTGAGTTGTCCAAATTTGCTGGCATATTGAGTGCAGCACTTTCACAGCATCATGTTTTAAGATTAGATATAGCTCTACTGGCATTCCATCACCTCCGCTAGCTTTGTTCATAGTGATGCTTCCTAAGGCCCATTTGACTTCACATTCCAGGTTGTCTGGATCTAGGTGAATGAGCACACCATCGTGATTATCTCGGTCGTGAAGATCTTTTTTGTATAGTTCTGTGTATTCTTGCCTCTTCTTAATATCCTCTACTTCTGTTAGGTCCATACCCTTTTTGTCTTTTATTGTGCCCTTCCTTGCATGAAATGTACCCTTAATATTTCCTTTCTGGATCATGGTGATAACATAATGTGTCTCCCTGCTTCCACTTATTCTCTCCCAGAATCTATTCTCTAAACAACAAAGAAAGGCTTTTTAAAAATGGTGCAATAGATTCTGTCTTTAGACAGAATAAATAAGGACACTGACAATTTTTTTTTAACCATCTTAATCATTTTTAAGTGTAATGCTCAGTACTCTTAAATGAATTCACATGGTGGTGAAACAGATCTCCAAAATGACTTTAAATTATGAGGCATATCTTATTTCTTTAATATCGTTTTACTTTTATTTACAACTTTTTTGCAGGTTGTACTGCCTTTACTTTTTCTGCTCTTAGAATAAAACCCAAACATATGATCATAGCCTCTAAGGTCACTATTCCAGTCTGTTCAGGCTGCTGCAATAAAAGACCACAGCCTGGGTAACTTATAAACAACAAAATATTATTTCTCACTGTTTTGGAGATGGAAGCCTAAGATTAGGGTGCCAACCCGGTCCAGTGAAGGTCCTCTTCTGGGTCACAGACTTTTCTTTGTATCCTTACATGGAAGAATAGACAAGGGAGCTCTCTCTTGAGGCTCTTTTATAAGCGTCCTAAGTCCTAATCCCAGAGCCCTCATGATATGATCGCCTCACGAAAGCCTCATTTTTTAATACCATTGCCCTTGGGGGTTAGTTTTCACCACGTGAATTTTGAAGGGACACACTCAGGCCTTAATAGCCTGGTGTTATCTGGCTGAAGCCTCTCTATTCCATTTCCTCTCATCACAACTCCTTACTATATGCATTCAAACCAGTCTCCTTTCAGCTTTATAATTTTGCCAAGTTTTCCCTACCTCAGAGCCTTTGTAATTGCTGTTCCGTCTACCTAAAATATTTTTCAACTTTTCACCACATACTTGGAACTTTTTCATTCTTCATGAATCAGCTTCAGTGTTAACCTCCTCAGAAAAGAATTTCTTTCACAATCTTTTCTAATTTAGTATGGTCTATTCCCCAGCCAATTACTTTCTGATATATCATGTAGATCATTATATTTATTATAATTGGTAATCATAGTGTCTATTCGATTAATTTGGGCTTCCCTTGTGGCTTAGCTGGTAAAGAATCCTCCTACAATGCAGGAGAGTTGGGTTAGATTCCTGGGTTGGGAAGATCCCCTGGAGGAGGGATTAATTTGATTATTTATTTTTCTTCCTCTAATCAATGCTCTCCATGAAGAAAAAAAATCTGTCATTCTTATGCACCACCAAATCTCTAATTCTGTGAATAGTGTCTGTCATAGAGTAAGAGTCCTTATCCCACTCTTCCATTAAGAAATTAAATGAAAGAGAAAAAATATTACTCTCCTCAAATTGAATTGTTCAGAAACATTATATAAGGAGAACAAAAAATACTTATGCTAAAATGAACAACTTGAATTAGTATAATAATTTCTCAGCATTTTTTCTTGTGTTTTCCAACAGCATGTATTTTCGTTAATAGTTTCAGATGTTCATTTTGTACAAATAAGGTATTAAAACATAATGGTTTAATAAAAAGAATTTCAAAATAAAACAGAAGCATGTCTCTTATTTAAACAAGTTTATAAATATGTTCAAATTATCCACTTAAAAATGGAGATAATATAGGCATTGTAACCTGGGGACATTATTTGAAACTCAAGAGACTTAGAAAATGAATGCTATTTCTAAAAATAAAATACACCTTTTTTTCACATATTGTGTACTCACATATTGTGTATTTCACACATTAAAAAGGACTATTTAATGTTGTTTACCATCTGGAAAACTAAAGCATAATAGCTACATCTCTCTATGTCTGCGTTCATGGTGATTCTGCCCTTTTCTTCTAAAGGAAATTTAGGATATTAATCAGTTTATCTCTTGTCTCTTGAAAGACTTTCCACTGAGGCATTTTTAAAATCTTGGTTTCCAAGGAGAAAAAATATGAAACTGCAACTTAGTGACTACTAATTCATTTAATCTATAAATCAGAAGGAACAGAAAAATAATACATATCATTTCTAGAGCTTACAACTTCCATAAATAAAAATTTCATTTTCTGGTACTGACAACCTGAGTTTCTACTATGCTAGTGAGTCCTCATCATGTCACTTGCTCTTTATGACTAAAGTAAATATTAAAGCCCACATACTTGATAGATCTGCAGTGATCCTCTCTTCCACTCCGCTTCTGAAATGAAATAAGAGTTCAATAAAATGCTGCACTACAAGACTTTTGTTCAGATGCATACAGTATATCTTTCGATATGTACAGCATATTCATTTCTTCCAAATGTTTTATCGACCTTGGTGCTTGAGGGTGATGAAAAACAAAGAGTAGAAGCTGAAGTGCTGATATATTTACAGAAGGATTCAGAAAGTATAAAGTTTATTGGTTACCATTATCAAGAATAGCATTTAATCTGATTGAAATTTTTGTTTTGTATTGTCAGCGCTAGGGTAGAACTGATTAGGGTATGAAAACATTCAGGTGCTTTTCGCTAAGAGACATAATTAAAGTCCAAGAGACTTAGGCTTGGGGATTTAATTCCAAGCAGTCTCTTTACTGAAGCTTGAACTTGGATCTCATCCAGGTTTTTCCCTGTCTCATTTTAAATCATCATCATATACTTCAGTAGCAGCCATGCAAATGAATGTATTCCTCATGTTCTGGGCATTCAAGAAAGTCTATGAAGTTAAAATAAAATGGCATAGAATTTTCTTTTTCTTACATTTATTTTTGCTAAAACTTCCTGTGCGTTGCACAAGAAAGGAAAGTGCTGAATTATTTCTAAACAACATGTGTTCATATTGTGCTGCTAAGTCACTTTAGTCGCATAGATGGCAGCCCACCAGGCTCCCCCGTCCCTGGGATTCTCCAGGCAAGAACACTGGAGTGGGTTGCCATTTCCTTCTCCAATGCATGAAAGTGAAAAGTGAAAGTGAAGTCGCTCAGTCATGTCCGACCCTCAGCGACCCCATGGACTGCAGCCCTCCAGGCTCCTCCATCCATGGGATTTTCCAGGCAAGAGTACCGGAGTGGATTGCCATTGCCTTCTCCGTTTCGTATTGTAGTGAATATGTATTTGTAATGTAGTGGAATAGAAAACAGGGACTAATTTCGAGTGAAAGAAACTTGTTATGGCAATGGTGGCTGTATTGCCAGGACTCCTTTTGTTACAGAAGACAAGCTCAACAAACTCAGGCATGAAAGAGAACTTACTAGTACATTTAATTTGGTAATTGAGAATGTGGCTGACCAGATGAGCTTAGATCCAGGGACCCAAAACAGATTGTCTCTCTCTCCCTTCATCTCTTTATTTAGTTTCTCTTGGCCATTGGTCTCTTTCTTTAATACTGCAGACAAGAATTCATGATATGGTGAGGAAACTGGCTACCTGGAGACATCCAGTCATAGTCTGCTTATTCAAGGATCAAAAAAGAAAAGCTTTGTTCTCTTCAAGTCATTCATTCCAAAACTCTCTATCACATACTTAAGTGCCAGATTTCTCTTGAAATTTACTTTCTACCAAGTAGACAGAAAATAAGTAGAAAAAACAAAGATAACCAAATCTCCTGTCTTCTTTTTCTGGAAGTATAACTACCACCAGATGATCTTTGAGAATCTTTCCATCAGAAGATATTATTTGTCTTTTATTATATCTCTGTTACACATCCTAAACCATTGATGCCATTGAAGAAAAAGGGGGACCAGATGCCAAAATTCTGGACAGCTTCTAAAATCTGAAAAAGGCAAAGAATCTCTCCTAGAGTTTCCAGTAGTCTTCTTTTGCACCTTGACTTAACTTAGTAAAGCCCACTGAAGACTTCTCTCATCTACAGAACTGTAGATTAATAAATGTTGTTTTGTTTTAAGCCAGTAAGTTTGCAATAATTTGGAATGGCAACAATAGGAAACTAATATACCCCCTCTTTGCTACCATTGTGGGAAGTCTGTTATCTCCATTATTTCATGCCTTCTCCTTCCTTCTCATGCCTTCCTTCCACTCTTTATTTCTCTCTCTCATGGAATTGTTTCCTCATCATGGTGAATTAGGCACTATAATTCTACCCTGCCCTTTCCTACACTGAATTTGCATGATCATAATGGAAAGTAATTCTTACCAACCCTAGGCATGTCATCTAGAGATTGATGCTGAACACTAGTTCTTTTAAAAAGGTTTATTTTCTTTTCCTGCTTTCACTTTTATACTTCTCTGGTGTGACAGCCTTCTGTTTTCTTATGGCCTAAAAAAAGCCTGTTCTTGATTTTGCTAATATTATTCATTCAGGAAATCATTTTTAAGCACCCACTATGTGTAGGGTATAATATTATATATTGCTACACATAGATGTATAAGAAATAATTTCTAGATTGTAGAACAGTTGAAGAGCAAGTTTCTGCTATTTATCAACCTAATTGACAGGTTCTAATAAACAGAGGGACTCCCTGGAGGATTAATGGTGGAGAATCCTGCCAATGCAGGAGATGCAGGTGAACAGGGGAGCCTGGTGGGCTGCAGTCTGTGGGGTCGCAAGAGTCGGACACGACTTGGCAACTAAACATCAAGCAAAAATAAACAAACTAGGCCTTGGTATATCTGTTTTGAAGGCATCTGTTAGACATAGTTGTTATTTAGTATGTACTAAATAAAAGTAATATGTCAGTGATTTTCCTGTTGCTCTAATTTGGTAAGAAGTGTCTACACAAATTCAATTCTGATTTTGTTGCATTTTTTAAAGAACCAAATATATTGCCTTCTAGGCTTCCTTAAATAGAAAAATCAATACAAATAAAGGGTTTCATTCTTTTGCTGGCATCACAGTTACCCTGAAATTGTTTGCATATTATAAAAATCTCATGTGCACTGCTTTCAAAGTCTAGAAAAGCAAGTATAACATTATTACTTGGTTATAAATTCCAGAAGTCTGTGTTTTTTTTGCATACTGCATGTAATGAAAGACAAACCTATCTCTGAGTGATCAAGCAAACCTAACATTTTGAAGGAACATGTACTGTCCATTTATTCACATCCCCCCTAGTTCCCTAAAAGCAAGCATTATTTGAAGCTTGTTTTAAATCAGCCTTACTATAAAACATTTGGCTCCTGCCTGTGTTTCAAAGCATTTCTTTGAACAGCTTGAAATCATTAGGGAGGGAGGGGTGGCAAAAAGTGGAGCTTCAAAGACCTTGCTCAACTGAAACAATACACCACACTCAGAGCTAACAAAGCAACAGAAAAGATGCTACGAGCAAGGTCAAAGCTTACAATAAGGTCATTTACTTTTTCAAGGTTGTAGAGACTCATTTTCTGGCCTACAACAATGCTTCAACCAGGCATAACTAAAAGGTAAAAAAAAAATCATTTGAAATATCTTCCCTGAAGATGTCATTTATGGTTCAGCTAAACAAGAAAATATCTAAGGAAAATGGAATGATTTGACTGTCTGATGAATGTTGAGTCTTGCCTGCAATCAACTCCATTCAGGCTCTGAACTTTAAAGTCTTGAATGGGGCTGATTGCAGTCCTGGTACAAAACATCTTTTTCATATTACTTAATTAACAACATAAATATATATTTTCTCAAATAGGCATTTCCAAGTGCAATAAGAAAATGGCTCTATTTGACCACTGTCTTTTTTTGAGAGATTTGATAACATGTCTCCTCTAATGCCTGGACTTTGGCAAGGGATGAAACAAGGGATGTTTATATGTATGGGGCCTGGTATCTGACTGCTTGCGTTTACATACCAAATTTACCACAAACAGTGCAATTTTGGCCAGTTAATCTGTGAGTTTTCTTTTTCCTCTTCTGTAAAGTAAAGCTAGCATTAACCACTATCTATCTAACCACCTTTAGTTGTGAGGATTAAAGGAGGTAGTTAATACTTGTAAAATGACTGGAAAAGGACTTGTCATATAATAGATGTTTTAGATGGTAAAGAATCTGTCTCCAATGCAAGAAACCCGGGTTCAGTCCTGGGTTGGGACGATCCCCTGGAGAAAAGAATGGCTACCCAACTCTAGTACTCTTGTCTGGAGAATTCCATGGATGGGAAGGCCTGGCAGACTTTAGTCCATGGGGTTGCAAAGAGTTAAACAGGATTGAACAAATAACACTTTCATATAATAGAGGTTTAATAGCCATTAACATTTATAAATGTTTATAAAATAAACATTTTTATTTATTAAAAATTTTATTTATAAAAATAAATATTCAAAAAATGAATATCATAGCATCTGGTCCCATCACTTTATGGCAAATAGATGGGGAAACCATGGAAACAGTAACAGACTTTATTTTCTTGGGCTCCAAAATCACTGCATATGTGACTGCAGCCATGAAATTAAAAGATGCTTGCTCCTTGGAAGAAAAGCTATGACCAACCTAGACAGCATGTTAAAAAGCAGAGACATTACTTTGCCAACAAAGGTCTGTCTAGTCAAGGCTATGATTTTTTTCCAGTGGTCATGTAGGGATGTGAGAGTTGGACCATAAAGAAAGCTGAGCGCCAAAGAAATGATGCTTTTGAGTTGTGGTGTTGGAGAAGACTCTCGACAGTCACTTGGAGAGCAAAGAGATCAAACCAGTCCATCTTAAAGGAAATCAGTCCTGAATATTCATTGGAAGGACTGATGCTGAAGTTGAAACTCTAATACTTTGGCCACTTAATACAAAGAACTGACTCACTGGAGAAGACTCTGATGTTGGGAAAGAATGAAGGCGGGAGAAAAAGGAGATGACAGAGGATGAAGTGGTTGGATGGCATCACAGACTCAATGCACTTGAGTTTGAGCAAACTTTGGGAGTTGGTGATGGACAGGAAAGCCTGGCATGCTACAGTCAGTCCACGGGGTCACAAAGAGTGGGACACGACTGAATGACTGAACTGAAATGAAACTTTAACCGTTTGTACTAGTCAGTGTTCTCCATAGAAACAGAACCAAAAGGATGTGTATGTATGTTGAGAGATTTATTTTAAAGAATAGACTCACACAATTGGCACTGCCTGGTACATCCACAGTCTGCAGTGTAGGCCAACGGACTGGAGACCCAGGGAAGAGTTGCAGTTCAAGTCTAAAAGCAACATGCTGGCTGAATTCCTTCTCATTCAGGGGAAGCTAGTCCTTGTTCTCCTAATTCCTTCAACTGTTTGTATGAGGTCTTTTCTCTACACGTACATTAGAGGGTGTTACGAATTGAATGTTTGTGTCCCGTTCCAATTCACATGTTGAAATCCCAGTTACTTCTGTGATGGTAGTAGGAGATAGGTGCTGACTAAAAAAAACTGCACAATGTGAGTTATTATTTTAGTTGTTAAATTGTGACCAACTCTTTTGTAATCCCACGGACCATAGCCCACCAGGTTCCTCTGTCCATGGGATTTCCCAGGCAAGAGTGGGTTCTCATTTCCTTCTCCAAGGGATCTTCCCACCCCAGGAATTGTACCCATGTCTCCTGCATTGGTAGGTAGCCACCTGGGAAGCCCATCATAATAAATTGGTACAGTCAGTTACAGTAGAGTATTTATGCTTAATTTTAAAAAGGACCACATGAATGTTGATAACGCAACAGTATTTATAATTTTCTCTACAATCACTGGTTTGCTTTGGTTTTATTGGCAGGAATGATCAGGTGAAAACCATACTCTCAGAGTTGCAAGTTAGGTTTGGTTTGGGGCTAAATGAGGACTATAGCCCAGGAGACAGTACATCAGATAGCTCTAAGAAACTGCTCCAAGGAGTGGGGTGGGTGGGGAATGGTCATATATATGTGATTTTGGGTGAAGGAGGAATACATGCAATCAAGCACATATATATACATATATACATATATATATATGTGTGTGTGTATATATATATATATATATATATATATATATCTGTGTGTGTGTGTGTGTGTGTGGAAGATTTATGCTAGTCATGAGGAGCATTCATCACCATGAAGGATTTTAGTGCTTTTCCAGGTATGAGGAGTTAAAAGAATTGGTCTCATAAAATTGACTCCTGAGAATATCTAACTATCTGAAGTCCCATTCTGCCAGTTTTTCCCCTTGAGCACAGAGTGCCTCATTTCTGCTCTCTACCGTGAACTCCTTTCAGGAGGTATGGAAAATCAGTAGCACATGACTTAATCCTTATAAAGGTAGATGGCAAGTGCCAATGGCAAGGGCCAATTTCTAGTTGATAGGCTTTTCAGAGGTGACTAGAGCCCTCACATATGGGTTTTGTTGTTGTTCATTCCCAGACTGTGTCTCACTCTTTGCGACCCGAAGGACTGCAGCATTCCAGGCTTCTCTGTCCTTCACTATCTCCTGGAGTTTGCTCAAACTCATGTCCATTTAGTTGGTGATGTCATCCAACCATCTCATTCTCTGTCACCACCTTCTCCTCCTACCCTCAATCTTTCCCAGCATCAAGATCTTTTCCAGTGCGTTGGCTCTTCACATCAGATGGCTAAATTATTGGAGCTTCAGTTTCAGCATTAGTCTTTCCAATGAATATTTAGGGTTGATTTCCTTTAGGATTGACTGATTTGATCTCTTTGGTGTCCAAGGGGCTCTCAGGAGTCTTCTCCATCACCACAATTCAAAACCATCCATTTTTCAGCACTTAGCCTCCTTTATGGTCCAACTCTCACATCCATACATTTAGTGATAGATTTTTGAATCCTTTGAATTTTTTTGGAATCCTTTGAAATTTTGGAATCCTTTGATTTTTTGAATCTCCTCCTTTGAAGAAGAGAATTGAGAGTTTGTTTCTCTGCTCTGTGCTGTGTGAGAAGTTGGTGGTCTATAACATAGAAGAGGGTGTTCACCAGAAACCCATCATACTCGGTTGGTTTTATAACTTTACATACTACTTGGGGGTAAAATATAATGACAGTTGTTAAGTATACTAGATAATAATAAAGACTCACTCCTGTTAAATCAAATTTTTGTGGCATTTTCCCATCCTCCCTACTATATAAAAATTTCTTGTCATTTTTCTCATAAATTGTAAGACTAGTGAGTAGAATTATTTCTGAAAAGGTGTTTTTGAAATGTGTATGCTTTTCTGGAAGAACTAGAGACAGCCCTTAAATTGCTTCTGTTAGATATCTTGATATTTAGCATATCAAAATTAAGACAGCACATACAGAATTGTCTTCTCAAGTAGTATCTTGAATCTAGAAGGTTTGGAATCAAAATATGTATTTAGGAATTCTTGTAACATCACTTCATACATACCTATTTTCTGCGAGGCCCTGTTTAAAACAATTTCTCAGAGACCCACTCAGTTTCTTCATATGTAAAGTGGAATGATGGACTGAATTTATCTGGTTGCTGTAAGAATTAGAAATGACAGATGAAGTGTCTAGCCTTGATAGTGGCACATAGGAGACTCTCAGTAAAAATAAAACATCCTCTTATCTTCCTTATTCAAAAATTGGACAATAAATAAAAAGAAATGGGACAACTTAATGAAAGAGGAAGGGCTGAGGATATTTTTTTTTCTTTAATTTTGTTTCTGGCAAAGATGGAAATTGTCCCTATGGTTAAAGGGGAATAAACCAAAGGAGAGAATGACCATAGGAGAAGGAAGGGGTTCTATATTTAGATCAATGTTATTTGATTGAAATAAAGTGAAAACTACAATTGCAAGCCACATATGCTAGTGGCCACATAAAAAATAAACAGTGAAATTACTTTTGACTGTCTAGTTTGTGCTGTGCTGTGCTTAGTCGCTTCAGTCATATCAGACTCTTTGGAATCCCATGGACTATAGCTCGCCAGGCTCCTCTGTCCATAAGGATTCTCCAGGCAAGAATACTGGAGTGGGTTGCCATGCCCTACTCCAGGGGATCTTCCCAACCCAGGGATGGAACCCAGGTCTCCTGCATTGCAGGCAAATTCTTTACCACTGAGCCACCAGGGAAGCACGACTGTTCAGTTTACTTGACCCATTATATTCAAACAATTATCATTTCAACGTGTAATCAGTATGAAAATTACCAATGAGATATTTTAAGTTATTTCATATAAAGCACTTAGCAGAGAACCTGGCAGGTAAGAAGAGCTCAATAAATCTAGGTATTGTTATTATAATCTTTCTAAATAAATTGTAACCTCTATGAAAGTCAGTATCGTGCCCTTTCAATGTCTCTATCAGATACACTTTATTTTCAATCGTCACTAACAGTGTATGAGTTACTTCTGTCCTGGATTATCCTAACAGCTTCCTCACTGATGGTCTCCTTGCTTCTAGGTTGATCTTTTCCATACTGTGCTCAGATTTATTTCCCTAAACCAAAATGCAATCATGTTAGTCATCTGCTTGAAACTTTTCAATAGTTCCCCGATGCTGTAACAAAAATTATGAACTCCATTTGACTTTGATTTATGTTGTTTTCCTCTTTGCTTTCCAAATCATTTTCATGACTTCAGTTGGGAGAACCGCTCTGTACATCACTGCATCAGGGAAGGAACTTGGCTGCTTTCTCTAGATTCATGTTTAAAGTGCTGACTCTTTTATTTATTTATTTTTTAAATTATTTATTTGGCTGTGCTGGGTCTTAGCTGTAGCACGTGGAGTCTAGTTCCCTGACCAGGGATAGAATCTGGCCCCCCTACATTGGAAGTACAGCCTTAGCCACTGGACCACCAGGGAGGTCCCTAAAGTACTGAACTGAGTCTTTAGGAGATTTCAGATCATATTCATGGAGGTGAAATGTAGAAAGGGGTTTGAAGGTATAATCAGAGTGTCTTTGAAAAGCAAGAGTAAGTAGGGAGATTTTCCTGACTAGAAGAGGATGCAAAAGAAGGAAAGACTCTATGGGTCTGGAGATGATAGTGACCTATAAAATCACAGTGATTGGTAGAAATGCCAAGACCTGGGGAAAGAGTGACTGTATAATATAACTGGGTATATTTAACCATAGGTTTTAAAGTATTTTCTGGACATAGAGCTTTTGGATGAATAATCATTTTTCTACATTTCAGGAAAGCAGGCTAGATCCTTTTCATAACTAGTTTGTTCCTGCGTGTTTCCTCTCTGTTCCAGCTTCTAACACCTAGTCTTCTATGTCATAGTTATTTGTATGTAAACCTTGTTAAACACAGAGAGGCATTACAATGCAGTAGTTAATGTAAAATTTGAAGCCAAACTGCAGGAGTTCAGATTCTGGCTCTTTTACAAATGGTTTGCCTTGGGCAAGATATTATGCCACTTTGAACAAACAGTTATGCCACTCCAAGCCTCATTTTGCTCTATAAAATGTAGATAATAGCAGTATCTACCTCATAGCTTTGTTATAAGGATCAAATTATTATAATTGTTCCTAGAATATTGGATATGCTATATCAGTTATTTATTATTTTATCAGGAATTTTTTATAATTATTATCTTTTCATTATTCAGTTCAGTTGCTCAGTTCAGTTCAGTCACTCAGTTATGTCCGACTTTGTGTGACCCTGTGAATCGCAGCCCTCCAGGCCTCCCTGTCCATCACCATCTCCCGGAGTTCATTCAAACTCACGTCCATCGAGTTGGTGATGCCATACAGCCATCTCATCCTCTGTTGTCCCCTTTTCCTCCTGCCCCCAATCCCTCCCAGTATCAGAGTCTTTTCCAATGAGACAACCTTTCGCATGAGGTGGCCAAAGTACCAGAGTTTCAGTTTTAGCATCATTCCTTCCAAAGAACACCCAGGGCTGATCTCCTTTAGAATGGACTGGTTGGATCTCCTTGCAGTCCAAGGGACTCTCAAGAGTCTTCTCCAACACCACAGTTCAAAAGCATCAATTCTTCGGCACTCAGCTTTCTTCACAGTCCAACTCTCACATCCATACATGACCACTGGAAAAACCATAGCCTTAACTAGATAGACTTTCGTTGGCAAAGTCTTTCTGCTTTTGAATATGTTATCTAGGTTGGTCATAACTTTGCCATGATCTTCGTTTTCTGAATATTGAGCTTTAAGCCAACTTTTTCACTCTCCTCTTTCATTTTCATCAAGAGGTTTTTTAGTTCCTCTTCACTTTCTGCCATAAGGGTGGTGTCATCTGCATATCTGAGGTTATTGATATTTCTCCCAGCAATCTTGATTCCAGCTTGTGCTTCTTCCAGCCCAGTGTTTCTCATGATGTACTCTGCATATAAGTTAAATAAGCAGGGTGACAGTATACAGCCTTGACGTACTCCTTGTCTTATTTGGAACCAGTCTGTTGTTCCATGTCCAGTTCTAACTGTTGCTTCCTGACCTGCATACAGGTTTCTCAAGAGGCAGGTCAGGTGGTCTGGTATTCCCATCTCTTTCAGAATTTTCTGCAGTTTATTGTGATCCACACAAAGGCTTTGGCATAGTCAATAAAGCAGAAATAGATGTTTTTTTGGAACTCTCTTGCTTTTTCCATGAACCAGTGGATGTTGGCAATTTGATCTCTGGTTCCTCCGCCTTTTCTAAAACCAGCTTGAACATCTGGAATTCACGGTTCACGTATTGTTGAAGCCTGGGTTGCGGAATTTTGAGCATTACTTTACTAGTGTGTGAGATGAGTGCAATTGTGCCATAGTTTGAACATTCTTTGGCATTGCCTTTCTTTGGGATTGGAACGAAAACTGACCTTTTCCAGTCCTGTGGCCACTGCTGAGTTTTCCAAATGTGCTGGCATATTCAGAGCAGCACTTCCACAGCATCATCTTTTAGGATTTGAAATAGCTCAGCTAATTCTGTCACCTCCACTAGCTTTGTTTGTAGTGATGCTTTCTAAGGCACTTGACTTCACATTCCAGGATGTCTGGCTCTAGGTCATGTTCAACTCTTTGCGACCCTATGGACTGCAGCACATCAGGCTTCCCTGTCCATCACTAAATCCCAGAGCTTAGTCAAACTCATGTCCATCAAGTCAGTGATTCCATCCAAACATCTCATCCTCTGTTGTCCCATTCTCTTGCCTTCAATCTTTCCCAGCATCAAGGTCTTTTCAAATGAGTCAGCTCTTCGCATCAGGTGGCCAAAGTATTGGAATTTCAGCTTCAGAATCAGTCCTTTCAATGAATATTCAGGGCTGATTTCCTTTAGGATTGACTGGTTTGATTTCCTTGTAGTCCAAGGGACTCGACTCTCAAGAGTCTCCTCCAACACCACAGTTCAAAAGCATTAATTCTTTGGTGTTCAGCTTTCTTTATAGTCCAACTCTCACACCCATACATGACTACTGTAACAATCATAGCTTTGACTGGATGGACCTTTGTAGGCAAAGTAATGTCTCTGCTTTCTAATATGCTGTCTAGGTTGGTCATAGCTTTTCTTCCAGGGAGCAAGCATCTTTTTAATTTCATGGCTGCAGTCACCATCTGCAGGGATTTTGGAGCCCAGGAAAATAAAGCCTGTCACAGTTTTCAATGTTTCCCCATCTATTTGCCATGAAGTGATGGGACCAGATGCCATGATCTTATTTTTTGAATGTTGCAACTGAAGCCAACTTTTTCACTCTCCTCTTTCACATTCAAGAGGCTCATTTGTTCTTTTTCACTTTCTGCCATAAAGGTGGTGTTATCTGCGTATCTGAAGTTATTGATATTTCTCCCAGCAATCTTGATTCCAGCTTGTGCTTCATCCGACACCGTATTTCACCCTACGTGATTATTTATAAGTTAAATAAGTAGGGTGACAATATACGGCCTTGACATACTCCTTTCCTGATTTGGAATCAGTCTGTTGTCCCACGTCCAGTTCTAACTGTTGTTTCTTGACATGTATACAGATTTCTCAGGAGGTAAGTAAGGTGGTCTGGTATTTCCATCTCTTTAAGAATTTTCCAGTTGAAGAATTTTCTACAGTTTCTTGTAATCCACAGAGTCAAAGGCTTTGGCGTGGTCAATAAAGCAGAAGTAGATGTTTTTCTGGAACTCTCTTGCTTTTTCCATGATCCAATGAATGTTGGCAATTTGATCTCTAGTTCCCCTGACTTTTCTAAATCCAGCTTGAACATCTGGAAGTTCATGGTTCACATACTGTTGAAGCCTGACTTGGAGAATTTTGAGCATTACTTAGCTAGTGTGTGAGATGAGTGAAATTGTGCGGTAGTTTGAGCATTCTTTGGCATTGCCTTTCTTTGGGATTGGAGTGAAAACTGACCTTTTCCAGTCCTGTGGCCACTGCTGAGTTTTCCAAATTTGCTGGCATGTTGAGTGCAGCACTTTCACAGCATCATCTTTTAGCATTTGAAATAGCTCAACTGGAATTCCATCACCTCCACTAGCTTTGTTCATAGTGATGCTTTCTAAGGTCCAACTGACTTCACATTCCAAGATGTCTGGTTCTAGGTGATTGTTCACATCATCATGGTTATCTGGGCCATGAAGATATTTTTGGTATAGTTCTTCTGTGTATTCTTGCCACCTCTTCTTAATATCTTCTGCTTCTGTGAGGTCACTGTAGTCCAAGGGACTCTCAAGAGTCTTATCTAAACCCCAGTTCAAAAGCATCAATTAATTTTTCAGTGCTCAGCTTTCTTTATAGTCCAACTCTCACATCCATACATGACTACTGGGAAAACCATTAAATATTCTTTGATCATGTTGGACTTGGATGGTAATTTTATACTATGCAAGAAAAGAGGAAAACTTGTCTATCACTGGAAAGGTTTTCATGTCATTATAGAAACTATTAGGTTTCTGTCAAGAAGTTGTTGAGACAACTATATTAAAATTATCATAAAAGCTCTGTAATCATTTTCTTTTGATGTTGCCTTGTGCTGGTTGGTATTTGCTCCAAGAAAGAATTTATTTAGAATGTAGAACACAAAATTGCTGCCATAAATGGGCCTACTGAATCTGTGCAAATGACTGAAATTAATTCCTTCTAGACTATGGGAGATACTTGATACATGTCTATTGTGTTTTACCACCATAATAAGACAGACTTTGTGTGTGTTTGTAAATATAAGAGTAGGGATAGGGACTAGACATTAGTGGGTATATATTTGGAATATCTGGGAAGGTAAAGGCAAAAATCAAGCAAAAGTTAATTTTAAAAACTTCTGTAAAATAGCATCTCATCAAAATTTTAAAGTACTCTTAGAGACATTGAAATGTTTTGTCACTAGCCTTAGATTGCAAAATAAGTCCAAGTCAGAATTAAGTACACCCTCAGGAGTATCAGTTTTAGATCTAGCTTCTTTGAAAAGAGTCATTATTATGTTCAACCTTAAAGATCCCTGCTGTTAATGTCTCTCCATTTAAAATTACCATAATAACCACGAGAAACGACTATGTATTTTCAGAACAATGTGACAGATTTCAAAGTGAACTTCAGCTTGGACATGGTAGGCTTCAGCAGACCAGAGAGGATTGCCTGGGGGCAACACCCACCCACCCCCACCATGTCCCAATGGAAGAGAGGAAATTTGCATTCACATTGTGTGTATTTGTTTATGGCTAGAGAATTTTGGTGCTTAAGTCATTCACTAACATCCCCACGAAAGTTGTATGATAGGAGTTAATAGTGAATTTGAGGAAACCAAGGGGAAGATCTACAATGACTAGCCTCCTAAGAGTAGTTACTTTCCCAGTTCTCCAGACTCTTAACATCAGTACTTTCACACCAGTGTGTGTTTACAAGTTTCCATTTTTATTGGTTTTAGGATAACTTTTGCTACATTTTGCTATCTCTTTTCTGAAGATTTTTTTTGTGTGTGTGTGTGTGTGACTAAATGTTAAATAGCTGCAGGTCCTGTTTCCACATTTGCTGAATCGGTTCAGCTCTCCAACAGGGCTGCCTGGCTTTGATTGGCAGTCTCAAGGGACACACGGTGGTTCAGGTTGGTGCTGCTGGAGACTGTCAAGGCTGGCACGGTGACAATTTATTATTTCTGATGACTAATTACAGGGAGGTTTGTGTTTCGTGGGTGTTTTGATGGGTGGCTTTTTCAGAGCTATCACCTTACTGAAATTTATGAAAGCTTCAACCTTTGTCAGTACTTAAAAATATACCTTTCTCTTCAGGTTAAGGAAGATAAGGAAGTGGAAAATGTTTATGTGGTCAATTTTGTGATTTCCTAGAGAGAAATTAAGAAGATTTAGGAGGGAGATAACAGATCTCAAGATTTGAAGTATTAAGATCAGACCTAAGGAAAGGTTTATTCGGCATTAGAAAGTACTTATTTGGAGAAAGTTGGTAGAAAGCATATATCCTAAGAACGCAATGTAATAATTTTATCTTGATTATATTAAATATCTTAAAATAGCAATACTATATGCCTAGAATTTAATATTGTCTCAAAAATCAAAATTATTTCCTTAAACATGGATTTTTTTTTTTTTTTTTAAAGAAAATGTATTAGGCTTGTTTTAAAAAATGGTTCACTGCTAACCAACACGAAGATCATGTCATCTGGTCCCATCACTCCATGGCAAATAGGTGGAGAAACAATGGAAACAGTGACAGACTTAATTTTCTTGGTCTCCAAAATCACTGCAGATGGTGAATCCGGCCATGAAATTAAAAGACACTTGCTCCTTGGAAGAAAAGCTATGACCAACCTAGACAGCATATTAAAAAGCAGAGACATTACTTTGCCAACAAATATACATCTAGTCAAAGCTATGGTTTTTTTATTAGTCATGCATGGATATGAGAGTTGGACTATAAAGAAAGCTGAGCAGCAAAAAATTGATGCTTTTGGACTGTGGTGTTGGAGAAGACTCTTGAAAGTCCCTTGGACAGCAAGGAAATCCAACCAATTTCCCAAAGGAAATCAGTCCCGAATATTCGTTGGAAGGACTGATGCTAAAGCTCAAAACTCTAGTACTTTGGCCACCTGATGCAAAGAACTTACTCTTTGGAAAAGACCCTGATTCTGGGAAAGATTGAGGGAAGGAGGAGAAAGGAACAACAAAGGATGAGATGGTTGGATGGCATCACCGGCTCAGTGGACCTGAGTTTGAGTAAGCTGTGGGAGTTGGTAATGGACAGCAAAGCCTGGTGTGCTGCAGTCCATGGGGCAGCAAAAGTTTGACACGACTGAGTGATTGAAATGAACCAACACAAATTAATTGCAAAATTTATATGAGGAAAATGGCTTGAATGAAACCTAAAATAACATTTGCCTAATTTGATTCGTGGATTTTTAAAAATGGAAAATTTTGCTAGATTTTGTTGTAGAAACCAATAATTCCAAAATCAGAGTAGCTTATTACAACAAATATTTATTTGTCACTCAAGATTTATGAAAACCATGGGTAAGCTATGACACTGCAGGGCTCAGCTGGGGTCCACTAGTCTAGACAGATTTGTCTGGGCTTGGATCCATAAGGCTTTTGTTCCAGAACTCAGGGTGAAGAAACAGCCATTATCTGGGTCATGCTCTTCATTTTGCAGCATAGGGCCTCTCTCAAAGAGTTGGACATGACTAAGCAACTGAACTGAGCTGAACTGAGGGCAGAATTTCAAGGGGATAAAGCAAAATTGCAAAAGTATATTTAAAGTTTCTGGTTGAAAATGGTGTAAGTCCCATCCATTCATGTTCCACTGACCAAAGTCACATGATCAAATCCAAAGACAGGGAGGTAGGCAAGCATATTCCAACCATAATGAAGTATGCTAAAATTAGGGATGAAGCTAATAATTGTGACCAAATGACACCATCAACCACAATGACCCAAAACGTTAAAGTGGCAAAAATTCAATTTTAGAAATAAAACAATAGGTCCCCTGCACCTACTGGAACTTGTAGTAAAGAATAATTTGGAGAATAATTATCATCATCTGCTGCTGCTACTGCTTCTAAGTTGAGTCAGTTGTGTCCGACTCTGTGTGACCCCCTAGACGGCAACCCACCAGGCTCCTCTGTCCCTGGGATTCTCCAGACAAGAATGGAGTGGGTTGCCATTTCCTTCTCCAATGCATGAAAGTGAAAAGTGAAAGTGAATTCGATTAATCATGTCCAACCCTTCGTGACCCAAAGTACTGCAGCCTACTAGGCCTCTCCATTTGTGGGATTTTCCAGGCAAGAGTACTGGAGTGAGTTACCATGTCCTTCTCCATAATTATCATCTACTCATCACTTATTCAGAGCCAGGCTTTGTGCTCACGTCCATGAACCTCCTGAAGCCATTTATGGATTCTCTTTCTATGTAGAATTCAGGTTAAGAAATGCATATCTGATAGTGCATGGGTGCATCCTGTCACTTCCGTCATGTCCAACTCTTTGTGGCCCCATGGATTGTAGCCTGCCAGGCTCCTCTGTCCTTGGGATTCTACAGGCAAGAATACTGGAGAGGGTTGACATTTCCTTCTCCAGGGGATCTTTCCGACTCAAGGATTGAACCTGGGTCTCTTATGTCTCCTGCATTGGCAGGCAGGTTCTTAACAACTAGTGTCACCTGTGAGAAGCTCACCTGATTACTAAGCTCTGGAATTAACTTTCACTGGATAGCAGTTTAGTCTTTTCATAAGACTGAAAATTTCTTGCTAGTTGATATTTCTCAGTACTTAATTATACTAACGCTGCTGTTATCAGCAGATTGTGTTAGTGCCATATGATAGCTTATTTTCACTCTTAATTACCTTTTAAATTGGGTATATCCACTTGTAGCTTACAAATGACTGAATCTACCAGTTTACTGTTGCCTCCACAGTGCCAAGCTCAACAGATGCTTTCTGGAACATGTTGTATATTCTAAATATATATATATATATATATACATACACACACACACACATATATATATACACACACATATATATACATATATATGCACACATACACACACATGCTGGTGGTGTTTTAGTCACTAAGTTGTGTCCCACTCTTACCACCCAATGGACTGTAGTCCCTCTGGTTCCTCTGTCCATGAGGTTTCCCAGGCAAGAATACTGTAGAGGCCAGGAATCAAGTATGCAAAATCTACAGGTAAAAAAGACTAGATTTAGAAGAATGGATATGTCTTCTCAATAGAAAGAGAAAGTAAGAATTAATCTTGAGAAATTCTTATTAGAGAATTGCCATAACTTGGATTTACTAAGACTGAGGTGTCCATGGGAAGACCCTGGCTCATACAACACTGAGTCAGCTATGCTTTTTTTCTACTACAAAACCATCAAGACTTGTTAGAGGATCAACAACAAGGATTCATGTTGATGTATGGCAAAACCAATACAATATTGTAAAGTAATTAGCCTCCAATGAAAATAAATAAATTTATATTAAAAAAAAAAGAAAATGTTTTCTTTATACCATTAGTCAGACTAGTGAAGGGCTTAAAGTCCATACTGCCCTCTCTCAGTTCAGTTCAGTTCAGCTGTTCAGATGTGTCTGACTCTTTGTGACCCCATGAACTGGAGCACGTCAGGCTTCCCTGTCCATCAACAACTCCCGGAGCTTACTCAAACTTATGTCCATCGAGTTGGTGATGTCATCCAACCATCTCATCCTCTGTCATCCCCTTCTCCTCCTGCCTTCAATCTTTTCCAGCAGGGTCTTTTCCAGTGAGTCAGTTCTTCGCATCAGGTGGCCAAAGTATTGGAGCTTCAACTTCAGCCTCAGTCCTTCCATTGAATATTCAGGACTGATTTCCTTTAAGATGGACTGGTTGGATCTCCTTGCTGTCCAAGGGGCTCTCAATAGTCTTCTCCAACACCACAGTTCAAAAGAATCAAGGTGCTCTGTGCTTTGTTTATAATCCAACTCTTACATCTATACATGAATACTGGAAAAAACATAGCTTTGACTAGATGGACCATTGTCGGCAAAGTAATGTCTCTGCTTTTTAATATGCTGTCTAGGTTGGTCATAGCTTTTCTTCCAAGGAGCAAGTGTCTTTTAATTTCATGGCTGTAGTCACCATCTTCAGTGATTTTGGAGCCCCCGCAAAATAAAGTCAACACAGTTTCCATTGTTTCCCCATCTATTTGCCATGATGCCATGACCTTAGTTTTCTGAATGTTGAGTTTTAAGCCAATTTTTTCACTTTTATCAGCAGGCTCTTTATTTCTTCTTCTCTTACAGCACAAGGATGGTGTCATCTGCATATCTGAGGTTATTGATATTTTTCCTGGCAATCTTGATTTCAACTTGTGCTTTATCCAGCCAGGCATTTCACATGATAAACTCTGCATTTAAGTTAAACAAGTAGGGTGACAATATATAGTCTTGATGTACTCCTTTCCCGATTTGGAACCAGTCTGTTGCTCCATGTCTAGTTCTACCTGTTGCTTCCTGACCTGCATACAGATTTCTCAGGAGGCAGATAAGGTGGTTTGGTATTTCTGTCTCTTAAAGAATTTTTCAGTTTGTTGTGATTCACTCTGCTAGCTGCTGAAAATCAGTTTAATAAAAAAAAAAATTGTAAATGAGTTTCTCTATTTTCAGGCTACATGCAGTTTCCCATTCCCTTTCTCTTTCTCTCTTACTAATCTTCTATCTCCTTTTCCTTGTCTCAGTCTAGCAGCTGACTCCCTCACAAGTGAGTAAATTATTTGCCTGCAAATCACTTAAGCATATTGCCAAATCACTCACTAAGTGTCTCTTAGCTGTTCTTGAATAATCTAAGGGTTCAGTTCAGTTCAGTTGCTCAATCGTGTCTGACTCCTTGCAATCCCATGGACTGCAACATTCCAGGCATCCCTGTCCATCACCAACTCCTGGAGTTTACTCAAATTCATTTCCATTGAGTTGGTGATGCCATAAAACCATCTCATCCTCTGTCATCCCCTTCTCCTCCTGCCTTCAATCTTTCCCAGCATCAGGCTCTTCTCAAATGAGTCAGTTCTTTGAATCAGGTGGCCAAAGTTTTAGAGTTTCAGTTTCAGCATCAGTCCTTCTAATGAATATTCAGGAGTCATTTCCTTTAGGATGGACTAGTTGGATCTCCTTGATGTCCAAAGGACTCTCAAGAGTTTTCACCAACACCACAGTTCAAAGTCTAAGGGTGAGTAGTTTAATTTCTAAAACTGTACATATGCAGGCAGTGATAGAAGAGGATGCACAGGCAAGCGTAGCCAAATAGTAAAGACTTTTGTATGTTAGACTAGGAAATTTGGAATTCATTTGATAATCTGTGTGGAAAAATTGAAGCATCTAAAGATGCTGAGTCAGGGGCTTCCCTGGAGGTCCAGTGATTGACTCTGTGCTTCCACTGCAGGGGGCTTGGGTTTGAGCCCAGGTGGGGGAGATTCCACATGCTATGAAGTGTGGTCAAAGAAAAACTTTAAAAAAAAAAAAGAAAAGACAATCAAATTTGCAAGCTTTAAAAAAAAAAACAAAAAAACAAAGAATCATGATCAGAGCTGTACTTTATAATCTTAATCAATTCAGTATCTGCTTGCCAAATTACATACACTGCCACTTTGGTGCATTCTCAGTTGCTCAGTCATGTCCGACTCTTTGCGACCCCATGGGCTGTAACTCACCAGGCTACTCTGTCCATGGAATTTTCCAGGTATGAATAGTTGAATGGATTACAATTTCCTCCTCCATGGGATATTCCAGACTCAGGGATCTAACCTCAGCCATCTGTGTTTCCTGCTGCTGCTAAGTTGCTTCAGTCATGTCCGACTCTGTGCGACCCCATAGACGGCAGCCCACCAGGCTCCCCCGTCCCTGGGATTCTCCAGGCAAGAACACTGGAGTGCGTTGCCATTTCCTTCTCCAATGTATGAAAGTGAAAAGTGAAAGTGAAGTCACTCAGTCGTGTCCGACTCTTAGTGACCCCATGGACTGCAGCCTACCAGGCTTCTCCATCCATGGGATTTTCCAGGCAAGAGTACTGGAGTGGGGTGCCATTGCCTTCTCCTGCACTGTAGGCAAATTCTTTATCACTGAGTTACCTAGGGAGCTGTACACACTGTCAGGGTGTGTACAGTTGTGAGCCAGGCATTTGTTAGGTCCAGAGGTTAAGAGCTTGTGTGAGGACAGACCATGAAAAAGCACACAACTAAATCACTAGACATTCGTTACAAACCATTTGAAGTCTTATGGGGGAAAAAAAGCACTCTAAAGGAGTTATGAATGATAGATTGGAGGGAAATGAAATCGGGAAGGTAAAAAAATCATTCTAGGTAAAAATAAATATTGAATTTTTAAAAGACTCTCACTGTTGAGGATACTTTTTACCTAAATATATAAAAATTCTAAGCCACAGGTTTTAAAGTAGGAGGTTTATTATCTCACACAAATCCAGAAGAAAAGAGATTCAAGTGTTGTTAATTTAGCAGCCCATTTCAGATACAATTCAGCACCCAGCATATTTCCAAATTTTTTATTGGATCACCTCAATATGTAGGCATTTGTCCTGAGGTTTGTCACCCTCATGGATCTGCAGTTCCATTGTTCCCTACTACAGCTCTAAGGTTCATAGCATGGCATAATGTCCAGAGGACAGAAGAATGTCCCTTTTTTCTCCTGTTTTTATGAGGGTGAATTTTGCCAGAAGCCCTCTGGCAGACTCTTTCTCATATCTAACTAGCCAAAGTTCTGTCAAAATTCCCACAAGAATCATTGGTGAGAGTTAAGGAAATACTCTGATTGGTGCTGGTGCTGTCTAATAAGTTAGTCATTAATTACATGTATCTATTTAAATTTAAATCTAATATAATTAAATACAATTAAGGATCCAGTGCTCATTAGTTCTAGGCACAATTCAAATGCTTTATGGTCAGTAGCTATCACATTGAACAATGTAGATTGTCAGTCATTTCCATCATTGCAGAAAGTTCTATTGTATAGAGCTGGTCTAGATATATCAAGACTTACATCTTAGGGTCCAGCGAGGATACAGTTTTCCTTGGAGCACATAACTTTCAACATGAACAAAATCATGGTTCTCCTAAAAGGACCATGGGAGTGAGGGAAGGAGTATTAAAAGAAAACACAAAAATGCTGCCAAAATATTTATGGGGTGAATGAAAAATGCATGAGATGATTTTAGGAGCTAGAAGCAGTATGTCTTGGGAACTAATGAGCATATGATAAAGAAGAAGAAGTTTAGCAAGGCAGTAAAGTTTCTGGCTTAGGTAACTTGCTAGATGCTGGTCCCATTCATAGAGAAAAGGAATGGAGCAAATGAGTAGATTTTGGGGGGGAATGTTAATGGATTTTATTCATGTAGAGTGCAAAGTATACCTGTGGGAGGGAAAGGTCAAGATTTCCAGTAGGCAGTTGGCAGTCTAGGAAAACAGTCATTTCAGTTGTCGACATTATGAGACACTGTGGTTCTACTGAAACCTGGAACAGTGTACAATGAAGCACTAAGGACGGTCTGGCTTAAGACTGAGTGATTCTTCCTAATATTAATTTAAATATGGGGAAAAGGCAGTAGAATAGTAACTGATTCTTTCTTTAGATCCAAGCCAGTTTTAAGTAGTAAAGAGATAACACGTACTGCTTACCATTCCATACTGACACTTGTTCTCTACTGAGATCAGAAATGTTTGCCTTGTTTAAATAAAAGTACTACAAATTGCAGTAGACTAATAAGCATTTGACCATATACTTGTTCCCTTTGTGTACAACATAATATTGGTTGTATATTAAGTATGATTCACAATACTGAATGTTTTCAAACTAAATGTAAATGTCATCATCACAGTTTGTCATTTGCTAGAATGGTTTCACTTAGAATATTAAATATATTATTGACATTTAATCAAGGCAGTGGCTAGCCAATAGTGTCTGATTCATTTTCATCCAATTTGTCACTGAAATTGTCATAAAAAACAGAAGTAGGGCTTAATGTCATGAAACATAGGAATATTGGATCTTCCAGTTATGGAAAGGGTGCAACAATTTTCCCCTTCTGAAGGCAGAGTGAAGAGTAAGAGGTAGAGAAAGGGGAGTTTTGTATTTATCTCCAATACGCATCCTGCCATACGGAGGAACTGCAGCCAACAAAGTAAGATCAAAGCACTCTTCTTTCCTACGGTTTCTCACATCCCCCTCAACACAGTGCATGACATACACTGAGAAAACCAGGCATATTCTAACTGCCATCCACTTGAAATTTCTTCATGAATCATTTACTAATACCTGATATTAACATATTCTCATACCTGCATAAGTATACTTATATGCTATACATACATATGGGTAATATGAATTTATGCCTATGTAATATATGTATGCATCTGTATATATATTATCTTTATATGCATATGTGTTATATATATTATGGTATGTATGGGCTTCTTTGGTGGCTCATATGGTAAAGAATCCACCTGCCAATTCAGGAGACCCAGGTTCAATCCCTGGATCAGAAAGATCCACTAGAGAAAAAAATGGCAACCCACTTCAGTATTCTTGCCTGGGAAATCCTGTGGACAGAGGAGCCTGGTAGGCTACAGTCCATGGGATTGCAAAGAGTAGGACAGGACTGAGTGACTAAGCACAGCACTACATATGCATATTTAAAAGCCCTTGTGTATACATATAAATTAATGATTTACTGATTATCTTTCTTTGCCATGAGTATATAAACTCCACAATAGCAGGAACCTTGTTATATTTACATTGCAATGTAAAAGAAGATGAAAGGTTATTGATTAAATTTCGGTGCAGAAAATCTTTAAAATTTGTCTTCAACTTGTTTTTTCCTTATTAGTTTGTCTTGTAATGTGGATAAGAAAAAAAGTGTTGTTCCCTGATTACTTCTGCAAATGCATCATGTGATCTTCATGTATTACTCACAATAAAGAGACCTATGATTCTAACAGAATGATATAGTAACAATTTGTGCAAAAAGTTGGCAAGAACTAACAATATCTCTGTGAAAATCTATTGATAGATTGAGTGCTATTTGAAAACTCAGGACATTATACTATAAAGGCACTTGAAATAGAGGAAAAAGTAATTTTATGGTTATTGCTAGAAGGCTTTGTGGAATGATAGACTCTCCTTTGTTTCTTAATATAAAAGACATTTTTGATGGTCTTTCTAGAAGCTAATTTTATTTTATTTCATTAGTCATAGAAGATATCATGCCTCTAACAAAAATATCTTTATGTAGCTCTTTATCCAGGGAATGAATAATAGATACACAAATAATTAAATGGAAATTTATACCTCTAAAACCAACGTAAGGGATGAGCTAGCACAATTTTGGTTAAGGAAATAACACCAAATAAATGAGATATATTCATTATCCACTCCTTTAATTCAAGTTGGAAATCACAGGGAAACAGGGAAGGAGGAAAACTGTGTGTTTACTTGTGAATATTAAGTGTTTATAGGAAGATAAATAGGCAATTATGGCTGGAATGAGGAGAAATAGAGTGTAAGTTAAGCTAAGGCAGACTTTGGTTGAGGTTGAGAAAAAAGACTCAAAAGTTATCAAATTTTAGTGATGTACACTCACTTTCTTTTTGAGAGTTAGATTGACAACTTATCAATAACCTCAGATATGCAGATGACACCACACTTATGGCAGAAAGTGAAGAACTAAAGAGCCTCTTGATGAAAGTCAAAGAGAAAAGTGAAAAGTTGGCTTAAAGCTCAATATTCAGAAAACTAAGTTCATCGCATCCGGTCCCATCACTTCATGGAAAATAGATGGGGAAACAGTGGAAACAGTGGTTGACTTTATATTTTGGGGCTCCAAAATCACTGCAGATGGTGACTGCAGCCATGAAATTAAGACGCTTACTCCTTGAAAGAAAAGTAATGACCAACCTAGACAGCATATTAAAAAGCAGAGACATTATGTTGCCGACAAAGGTTTGTATAGTCAAGTCTATGGTTTTTCCAATAGTCATGTATGGATATGAGAGTTGGACTATAAAGAAAGCTGAGCACCAAAAAATTGATGCTTTTGAACTGTAGTGTTGGAAAAGACTCTTGAAAGTCCCTTGGACAGCAAGGAGATCTAACAAGTCCATGCTAAAGGAAATCAGTCCGGAATATTCATTGGAAGGACTGATGTTGAAGCTGAAATTTCAATGAAATTTCAATGCTGATGCAAACCTGATGCAAAGAACTGACTCATTGGAAAAACCCTGATGATGAGAAAGATTGAAGGCAGGAGAAGGGGATGACAGAGGGTGAGATGGTTGAATGGCATCACCGACTCAATGGACATGAGTTTGAATAAACTCCGGGAGCTAGTGATGGAGGGAGGCCTAGTATGCTGGGTTAGCAAAGAGTCGGACATGACTAAGTGAATCAATTTAACTGAACATTCACTTTCTTTTGAGAATTAGATTGACAATTTAGTATAAAATCTTTTGCTTTATTTTGGTTCAACATGTGCGTCATATTCTTTTTGACTTTGTTTTCCAACTATTCTTAATAGAAGAAATGATACAATTTTGAAAGCAAATATTATTTCAAATTAAGCAAACATTTCAACTTATTCATTTATTGACTAAACAATTTTAGGTAGGCATATTTGTGGGTATATATACTGAAGGTGTTACTGAACATGAGTGTTTTTCATAAGTGCATATGAAAATATTTTTATGGATTTGAGGGTTTTGTGTGGCTAATTGTGCAGGCACTACAGATCATTATAGGGGTATTCACAAACATTTTGAGAATTACAAATCAGGGAAGAAATTAGGTGCAAAAAGTATTAAACCTATTTTTCTCAATATTCAGGTCAATACTATTTTGGGGTAGTTCACTACCTGCATATGAAGAATATCTATATCTATATGAAAGTTATAAGTGTTCCACTTTGGTATATAATTTTAAAAGGATATTTGGAAAGTAGAATAGTGTTATATTCTAGAATAATACAATAGAAACTTCAAAGATCAGAACAGATCAGTTTCAAAATTAATAAAAGGTACAGAAGCAGTTATATGAATCAATCTCTCAATAATATTTAGAGTTTGAAAAGTAAGATGCCTAATTTTCATCAGGTGTTGGAGCAGGAAACCTAAGACCAATTGAATCTTCACTTGTTCATGGGTACTGTGGTGAGAGTTGAGTATAAGGGTTCAGTAGTCACCCGATTTTTACCCAGGGGTTGGCAGTGTGAGTGAATGGTGGAAAATTTCCCATATATAAAGATTCATTTAAAAAATACTTTTTCATAGAAATAAAGGAAGAATGGTAATGTTTCTTCTTGTCTCCATCAAGTTAGCACAGAAAATTAAACATTTTCAATAAAGGCAAAATCATGGCAGACTTTTTGGAAGAGAAAATAATTTTTTTGAAAAGTTATTAATCTGAAGTGATTCTAGTTTTCTGGATTTCTTTAAAGTAAAAATTCTGTGCCTAACATGGATTTATATATGGCAGTTTAGGCCAATAGATACATATTTGTGATTAATGTGGGCTTCTTATGTCTGTTTTTTTTTTTTTAAGTGCAGTGTGCAGGTTTGAACTTTTCAAAATTTCCTTAGCTTCTCTCCCTGCCTGCACAGTCTTTGTCAGCCTCCACTCACTCCTCTACTTTCACTATCTGTGAGCCAATACAAAGTCGCAGCTATTGCTTTTTACAACATATGTCTCTGAAAGTCTCTCACTGCACATGTCAAGACAACACTCTTGAGCATATGTGAGTTATTTATCATCAAACAGATTTCATAGTAACAGGTGCATCCAGGGGACCCAAATGTATAAAAAAGACTAATTTCCTTCATCCTCCTAAAAGACAGTGACTAAAAGTGGTAAGATAATAGCCAGAATCCTAGACAACTAACGGCTTCCAGCAGAGGTAGCTCTTGAAGCTTTTACTAAACCCTGCAAGAGCATTATGCAGTCATTGCAGGCAAAGGGGAAAGATGACTGAAAGACATTAACAAACTCATGTTCCTCTCTTAGAACAATGGAATGTTTAGACATGAAAGCACCCTTAGAGATGCTCTCATCCAACCCCCTCATTTATAAGCCAAAAATAGGATGGATGGTTTGCCTAAACTCACAAGTTATTCCTACAGAAACCAGATTAACACCTAGCCCAGTATTCTCTGATCCTGACACGATTCTACCTTTCTGTTATAAACAGCAGACGTCTCATTTTTTGATCTCTTAACTGGATAATTTCTTGAATATAGCTTTCTCCACTCTCTATTCATATGTATTACTCTCCTTTTCCTACTCCGAATTTGTGATATGCTCTTTGTGCTTGTATGAAAAAAATGTTAAGTACACTACAAGAAATGATTTGAAAAGAATATTATCAGGCAGAAATTCTAGGCTGTGCAAATCACACCTGCAGTGTAGTAGTATTTTCTCCTGGAAGCATCCATATGATCACTTGACGCAAAATTAAAAATCAGCAGCTCCAAGAGAAGGGCTCTGCAGTTCCCATCAGGCCCTCGTCACTGGTGGCTGAGCTCAAGAACACTTACAGGGAGTGCAAAAATCAGCTCTGAACCTGGCCACTCTGCTGTGTTGTGTCACTTACTCAGACCGTGCATGACAAATCCTCAAATGCGTTTGGTGACATTTAGAGAGCACTGTGGACCCTGCCAATATGCCAAGCAATCAGAGTGTGCATGACAAATTATGAAACACATACTGTGAAAATTATGGACCCTGTCACAGTGCCAATCTGCTGCTGAAAACCTACTGCTGCTAGAAGTAATGTTGGCACAAATTTGTTGCTAAATTCAGTCATATTTCTAATTCAGTAATGGATTGATCTTAATGGTGAGTTGCTGTACCTGTTTAGGTTTCACACAAGTGCTGTGGGGGCTAATGACCTCACCTGCTATTATAAGTAATCAGAGGAGAGGAATACTTTTTCACCACTTGTCTCTGTTGATGGTTCTCATACACCTCTCTTTATCACATAGGGTTTACCTACAGGCCCCGAAATCTTGATCTCTTCAAAGATTTTTTGGTTGGGAGCAAGTATAGGGTAAGAGCTGTTTCCCTGTGCATTAAAACATGGTGGGTATTTACATCTTAACTGTTTCTTAACACAGACAACACAGTCCCTTTTCCTAAGATGCTTGCCTGGAGAGCTAATAGCAGCAGGAGATTGAGAACTGAAGTAGAGGCAGTTCTAATTAACTCTATTGTAGAAGTGAAGAGTTAGAACCTGGACCAAGTTACTGTTAACACTCAGCAAATCACTGCACAAAATCTTTAAATAAAAACTACATTACTCTACTGACAAGGGTCCACATAGTCAAAGCTATGGTTTTTCCAGTAGTCATGTATGGATGTGAGAGTTGGATCATAAAGAATGCTGAGTGCTAAAGAGCTGATGCTTTTGAACTGTGGTGTTGGAATACTTGACAATCCCTTGGAAAGCAAGGAGATCAAATCAGTTGATCCTAAAGGAAATCACTCCTGAATATTCATTGGAAGGACTGATGTTGAAGATGAAGCTCTACTACTTTGGCCACCTAATGCAAAGAGCCGACTCATTGGAAAAGACCCTGATGGTGGGAAAGATTGAAGGCAGGAGGAGAAGGGACAACAGAGGATGAGATGGTTGGATGGCATCACTGACTCAGTGGACATGAGTTTAAGCAAACTCTGGGAGCTGGTGATGGACAGGGAAGCCTGGTGTGCTACTGTCTATGGGGTTGCAAAGAGTCAGACACGACTGAGTGACTGAACTGAACTGAACAGAACAGAAAGAGCTGCTTCACAAACTCATGAATACAAACAACAATAACAACAACAACAATAAATTTTCAGCAATCCAATGAGAGAATAAGGATATAGGAGCTAAATATTTATAAAAACATATTCAAGGATACAGTCCCATAGCCTGATAGAAATCAGAGTCAAATAATTGCTGTCTTTATTTTTTATTTTTGGCCACACTGTGTGGCTTTCAGGATCTTAGTTCTCAGACCAGGGATTAAACCCAGGCCCCCTGCAGTGGGGATACGCAGAGTTCTAATCACTGGACTCTCAGGGAATTCCTATAATTTCTGCTTCTAGAAGGTGTACTTTTTAGAGATCATCTTTACTGATTTACATGGAAATAATGTATAGTAATGTGAATTATAACTGCTAACTGCTACTGCTAAGTCACTTCAGTCGTGTCCGACTCTGTTCGACCTCATAGACGGCAGCCCATCAGGCTCCTCCATCCTTGGGATTCTCCAGGCAAGAACACTGGAGTGGGTTGCCATTTCCTTCTCCAATGCGTGGAAATGAAGTTGCTCAGTCGTGTTCGACTCTTAGCAATCCCATGGACTGCAGCCTACCAGGCTCCTCTGTCCATGGGATTTTCCAGGCAAGAGTACTGGAGTGGGGTGCCATTGCCTTCTCCAATGAATTATAACTAGTATGGTATTAATTTTATATTTGCAAAACTGAGAGCTGTAATTTTTTTCAGGTACACAAAATGTTTTAATTTTATAATTGTGATTTTAATTTTATTTCCTTATTTTTGATTGGATTAGTCCACATTTTATTTATAAGAAACATGGACTTTTGTACAGTGATAACATGATGCCTCATTTTTTAAATATATATATATATATTTTTGCAGGATTATCTTTAGTAAAAGAAAGTCCAAATCATGTTGAGCATTAGATGGATTAAAATAGTAATCATGACACGTATTTTAAGCACACTAAAAAAATAAAGTGAATAGTGATCTCCAAAGCAGACCTATTATTTCAGATTTGTTATAGTATACATGTGTCCCTTCCCTGGTTTTTAATTTTCTCAGATCTATATTCTCAGTTGTTTTATCTGTTGTTGGCCTATGGAATCTACCTATAATTTAGAATTGTATGAATTCTGTGTGGATTTAAAAAAAATAATTGTGGTAAAAACTCTGCATTTTTCTCTGTTGAATAAACTTTAGTATGGTGCTTGTTACATCGAAATCACAGATCCCTCAAAAGCATATCAACATTTGTAGCTGGTTTTAGTACCAAATAATAAAGTGAAAGCCCTGGTATAAAAGAGTTTTGGCAAAATTAATAACTCCTGGATCTGGGGCTACCACCATATGGATATGGCCCATTGTGAATAATAGGAAAGAAAACAACAAAAAAGAGAGAAGGATGAAGTCTTTCCAGGACTTCCCTTGCCTGATGCATGCTGAGGCTCTGCTTTTTAGCTTCTGTCAATAGCAGACGTCTTAGAAAGGAAGCCAAGATATGCCCTCTGACGAAGTGTTCCTTTCCTCTGATGAAAAAAGAAGTCGACAAGGCAACTACCAGCTAGGTTCTCCCAGACTTCAAGAAGTCTGTCTGAACTGTCAGCTAGCAGCTCTACTTTCATATAAATGAGGATTCCCCAAAATTGAAGAAAGCTGAAGCGAAGTTTTAAAAATAAAAGCACAAGTCTTATAGCTAGGAAATAGCAATGAAAATTAGTGACACGGTTGTGTTTAGCAATCGGAACATTAATTTTCCTAAATATGAGAGGTCTTCTGTTTTGCCAAATAGAGTGTCCAGGAGCCTGATTGGTGCCAAATGAAAAAATGGCAGCACTCCCTCCATCTATGTCTCTGATTATAAAACAGCAGGAGAGATCATTAGAGTAGCATACACGTTCTGCTTTGGGGCATATGTCAGGTTCAATACTGAGAGCAGATTTAAGCTTTGCCAAGGATGCCAAGTACTTCTTCCTGTGACTTCTCCAACAGTGAGGTGCTGAGCTTGTGCTGCTGGCAGTTTTGCAGAAAACTGTGGTGGTGAGTGACACAGATGGTGTGGAGAGTCTGACATTGCATATCATTTACCAATCAGAAAATGACTCAGTTCTTTTATGCATGCAATTACAAAGGACCACCTGTACCAGTGTGTGTCGCCTGCAACAGTAGGAAAAGGGCACGGGCCCATTTGAAAGATAAACTCTTTCACTCTTTGTTATATATTTCTGTGGTTTCAGCACTGCCTTTATTTGTGTTCAGTCTGTGAGAATTCAATAACATTTCTCATTACGATTCTGCCTATTAGTGTATCAGTGTGAAGCTATACTTCTTAAATCTCATCTTATCGATATATCTCCTGAAACAGCAAAATGCTATATTGTAAAGTGATTTCCTTGTCTAACCTCTAAAGCCTGGTATCCTAAGCAATGTCAAGCGCACTTTTTAGATATTTCTTGGGTGTACTTCAGATACTTGGGAAATACCTTGATTATATAAAAACCTAATGATGAGATTAAATGATATCCTCTTGACATTAAAAGTCAGGAAAGTAGCATTTCTTCACCACCTGTGGTAGACACTTTATAGATATTAACTTATATAATCATCTCAATAACTCCCTGAGGTAGACAGTGGTATTCCTCTGTACCGATCAAGAATTTGAGACAGACAACTTAAATAAATTTCCAGATTCACAGAGCTAATCAATGGTAGAGAAAGATTACAACACATTGTGTGATTCTAAATTCTGCTCTATTTTCACAATGGTAAATAGCTTGCATTCTCCCAAAAGGGTGGTCTTATTCTGTCTTCATTAGACTGCTAGATTGATTTTTTCCCCTAAAATGAAAATATATATTTATTATATCTGTCCATGGTAAAAAAATAACTATAGAGAAATACATAATAAATGGAAATTCTTTTGTTATGCTGTTCACACTTTCTTCCCCAACCCTCACTCCTACTGTCAAGAAATAGCTATGGTTAGGACTGGGAGGTATATAAATTTCAGCTTTATCTACAAATGTATATACACACATATTCATCACTAAGAACATGAAATACATGCTATTTCAAAAGTCATTCACTAAATTGCATATTGTAGGTTTATAAATCTAGGTCTAACTCACCCCCTTCTTCTTTATGTAAGAATCTGCAGTATTCCATATTATAGCTAGAAGGATAATGCATTTTATTTAACCAGGTCCTTTTGATGAATGTTTGAATTGTTTAAACTTTATTGCCATTTTTTACAATGCTCAATGAACATCCCTTATTCTGTTAGATGCTACAAATTCTTAGAAAAGAAAATAATTTATTAATATGTTAACTAAAAATTTTGATATAAAAGTTAAAATTGTTTTTAGAATTATATATCTTTTATGATTTCACTAATGTATAGACATGATTAGTTTTTAAATATTTGACAATTAGGTAAAGTAGGCTTATCTTACTGTTTTCTAAATATACATTTTTAGTAATAAAAAGGCAGAGTAGCTTTTTTATACTTTTATTGACCATTTGTGTCTATTTTGTTGGTTTGTTTTCCTATGTTCTTTAGCCATTTGAAATTTTGCTACTTCTTTCTATTTTTCAAGAACATTTTACAGTAATTTTATTAACATATATTATTTTATATAAAAATATATAATATATAGCCACTTATGAATATATTCCTAATTTGTCATGCATTTTCTGTACTAGTTTAAAATTTTTGAATAATAAATTACATATATTATTAGCAATTTTCAAATGTATAGATTTAATTGTTAGTCGCTAAGTTGTGTCCAACTCTTGAGAGCGTATGAACTGTAGCCTGCTAGGCTCCTCTGTCCATGGAATTCTCTAGGCCAGAATACTAGAGTGGTGTAGCCGTTCCCTTCTCCAGGGAATCTTCCCAACCTGGGGATGGAACCCAGGTCTCCCACATTGCAGGCAGATTCTTTACCATCTGAGTAGAAGGTAAACTCTAAAAATATCAAAAGAAATCTTGTTAGCCATTTCTACTCCCATTCTCATATCCTAGTTATAGCTATTATTAATGGCTTCTTATGCATTATTATTACTAAAAAAATTATCTTTTTTGGCTGTGTTGGATCTTAGTTGTGGCACAAGAGATCTTCCCTGCATCATGCAGGCTCTTTTGTTATGACTCACGGATTCTCAATCTGCAGCACATGGGCTCTCTAGTTGTAGTTAGTGTGTAGGCTCCAGAGCTCACAGGCTCAGCAACCACAGCTCACAGGCTTAGTTGCCCTGAGGCATGTAGGATCTTAGTTCCAGGCCAGGGATGGAACTCACATCTCCCGCATTTCAAAAGGACTATCTGATAAGTCCTTTAAGTAATATTTTGTAAACGCCTTTATTGTAGTATATTTATACACAGTAAACTGCATTTTTAAGGTGTACAATATGCCAAAACATAACCACAATTGCCTTTTCAATCTTTAAGAAAATTGGAGCTATCAAGGGAACATTTCATAAAAGGATGGGTACAGTCAAAGATAGTAATGGTAAGGACCTAAAAGAAGCAGAAGACATTAAGAAGAGGTGGCAAGAATACACAGAAGAACTATGCAAGAAAGGTCTTAATGACCTGGATAACCATGATGATATGATCACTCACCTAGAACTGGATATCTTGGAGTGTAAAGTCAAGTGGTACTTAGGAAGTATTACTATAAATAAAACTAGTGGATGTGACAGAATTCCAGCTGAGGTATTGAAAATCAATCCTAAAAGATGGTGCTGTTAAAGTGTTGCACTCAATATATCAGCAAATTTGGAAAGCCCAGCAGTGGTCACAGGACTGGAAAAGATCAGAATGGTTAAATCCCAAAGAAAGATAATGTCAAAGAATGTTAAACTACCATACAAAAAGCCTGTGAGCTGCAGTTGCTGAGCTCATGAGTGCTCATTTCACATGCTAGCAAGATAATGCTCAAAATCCTTCAAGTTAGGTTTCAAGAGTATGTGAACCAAGAACTTCCAGATGTACAAGCTGGATTTAGAAAAGGCAGGGGAACCAGAGATCAAATTGCCAACATTCATTTTATCATGGAGAAAACAAGGGAATTCCAGAAAAACATCTACTTCTGCTTCATTGACTATGCTAAATCCTTTGACTGTGTGGACAATTCTTAAAGAGGTGGGAGTATGAGCCTACCTTAATTTGTCTTCTGAGAAACATGTATGCAGGTCAAGAAGCAACAATTAGAACCAGACGTAGAACAATCGGTTGGTTTAAGATTGGGATAGGAGTATGACAAGATTGCATACTGTCACCCTGCTTATATAACTTATATGCAGAGTACATAATGGGAAATGCCAGGATGGATGAATCACAAGCTAGAATCAAGATTTCCAAGAGAAATATCAACAGTCTCAGATATGCAGATGATACCATTCTACTGGCAGAAAGTGAAGATTAACTAAAGAGCCTCTTGATGAGGGTTAAAGAAGAGAGTGAAAAAACTGACTTAAAATTCAACATTCAAAAAACTAAGGTCATGACATGTGGTCCCATCATGTCATGGCAAATAGAAGGGGAAAAATTGGAAACAGTGACAGACACTATTTTCTTGGGATTCAAAATCACTGCAGATGGTGACTGCAGCCATAAAATTGAAAGATGATTTCTCCTTGGAAGAAAAGCTCTGACAAACTTAGACACTGTATTATAAATAAGAGACATCACTTTGCCGAAAAATGTCTGTTTAGTCAAAGCTATGGTTTTCCCAGTAGTCATGTATGAATGTGAGAGTTGACCATAAAGAAGGCTGAGTGCCAAATAATTGATGCTTTTGAATTTTAGTGCTGGAGAAGACTCTTGAGAGTCCCTTGGATAGCAAGGAGATCAAAACAGTCAATCCTAAAGGAAATCAGCCCTGAGTATTCATTGGAAAGACTGATGCTGAAGCTGAAACTTCAATACTTTGGCCACCTCATGCAAAGAGTTGATTTATTGGAAAAGACCCTGATGCTCGGAAAGATTGAAGGCAAAAGAAGAGGGTGTCAGAGGATAATATGGTTAGATCACATCACTGACTCAATGGACATGAATTTAAACAACCTCTAGGAAATAGTGGAGGATGCTGCATGCTGCAGTCCATAGGGTCACAAAGAGTCAGACATGACAGTGACTGAACAACAAAAACAACCACATTTGAGGTGGTTAACCTGTCCATTGTCCCCAAAAGTATTCTAGTTTTTTGACTATTTATAGTGTGATTTTTTTAAACATTGTTAGCTGTAAGTTTATCATTTTGCTATTTATTTTCTATTTGCTCCATTTCCTTTTGATATTTTTTCTTCCCTTTCTGACATCTTTTGTATTGTATTGTTTTTTATTACAATTTATCTCTTGGTTCACTTATTACCTGTAATTCTATGTCAGCTGTATTTCTATTATGGTATTTGGTTTGTATTATGTGTATATATTTAACTTTTCACAGTCTCCCTTCATGTGATCTATGTGTGTGTGTGTGTGTGTGTGTGTGTGTAAGGGCTTCCCTGGTGGCTCAGTTGGTAAAAAGACTCCCTGAAATGTGGGAGATGGGTTCAGTCTCTGGGTTGAAAAGATCCCCTGGAGAAGGAAATGGCAACCCACTCCAGGATTCTTGCCTGGAGAATTCCATGGACAGAGGATCCTGGTGGGCTACAGTCCACGGGGTCACAAAGAGTCAGACACGACTGAGTGACTAACTCATAACATATATATATATATATATATATAGTATTATAAAGATATATATATATAAAGTGTTACCTATGGTAAAAGAACCTTTTAATAGTGTACTTCTATTTTTCCCCTCCCAACCTCTCCTCATTGTAAGACAGTTTGTTCTGTATATGTTGTAATATCTACATCACTCACATATTGTTTAAGTGAATTATTATTTAAAGATATTTAAATAATAATAAAAACTGTACATATTTATCCACATAATTATTATTTTATAATTTTTTTTTTTTTGTAGATTTCTCTTTCTACCTGGAGTCACTTTCCTTCTGTCAGAGGGATTTCCTTTAACATTTCTTACAGTATTCATCTGCTCCCAATGAATTGTTTCTGCTTTTTTTTTTTTTTTTTTGTCCAGTTCCTTGAAAAATATTTTCTCTGAGCTTAAAATTCTAGGTGGATTTTTTAAAATACTTTAAGTGGTTGCCCTACTATCCTCTTGTTTACATTATCATCAATGAGAAATTTACTGTATATATATTTTTTCTTCTGTGAATGTCTGTTTTTGTCTTACTGCCTATTGGATTATCTCTTTTTTATTCATTTTTATCAATTTATGGTATGCCTTATGTGCTTTTTTTTCCCTTGGGCTTAGAGTTTATTGAGCTGTTTTGGTCTGTGGGTGTATAGTTTTCATCAAAATTGGACAAATTTTCCTCATTACTTCTTCAAATATTTTGCCTATCTTCCCCTCTCTTTTCTATCACTGGTTACAATTACGTGTTTATTAGGATGTTTGAAGTTCTCTCACTGGAGGCTGATGCTCTTATTAAAAACTCTTCTCTCTCTCTGTTTCATTTTCCTATTACTATGTATTCAAGCTCATCAATCTAATGAAATGGTTTATACTGTTGTTCTCTGAAGAAGGAAAGGGCCACCTACTCTACTGTTCTTGCTGGAAAATCCCATGGACAGATGACCCTGGCAGGCTACTTGTTCATGGGGTCACAAAGAGTCGAACACGACTGAGTGACTGAGCACACGTAGTGTTGTTGTTTCTATTCAGTGGATTTTTTTGTATCAGATTTTGTAGTTTTCATCTCCGGGAGTTTTATATGTGCCGTTTAGAGTTTTCATGTCTCTGTTAACTTTCAGCGTATGTGAAATATAATGATAGCAACTTCTAATTTTCCTGTCTCCTAATTCTTACATGTGTGTCAGTTCTAGCTAAATTTCAGCTAATTGATTATTCTCATTACAAGTTGTGTTTTCCTGCTTCCTTTTATGCCTTGTAATATTTGGCTAGGTGCAGGCCTGTAAATTTTATTTTGTTGAGTGCTAGACATTCTTGTATTCCTATAAATATTCCTGAGTTCTGGAATATGGTTAAGTTTCTAGAAAAGAGTTTTATTCCTTTCTAGTCTTGTTTTTGTGATTTTTTCTAGGCAGTTACAGAAGAGGAATCAGTCTAGGGCTAATCTTTCTCCACTTCTGAGGCAAGATCTTCTTGAATACTCTGCTTAATCCTCCATGAATTGTGAATTTTTCTAACTGGATAGTGGGAAAAGGCACTATTGCTCACCCTATGTGATATCTGGTCACTCTTCCCTCAAATGTGTTTGCATTTTTCTTTCCCCAAAATTGAGTAGTTTCTTCCCATGCATGCAATCATCAATATTCTCTTGAATACTCAAAAGAGACTATCTTTAGGTCTCTTGGATTCTCTCTGTGTATGCATGCATGCATGCTAAGTCACTTCAGTTGTGTCAGACTCTGTGACCCTATGGATGGTGGCCTGCCAGACTCCTATGCCCATGGGAGTCTCCAGGCAAGAATACTGGAATGGGCTGCCATGCACTGCTCCAGGTGATCTCCTATGACAGGGATCGAACCCACATCTCTTATGTGTCCTGCATTAGCAGGTGGATTCTTTACCACTAACACCTCCTGGGAAGCCCTCTCTCTGTGGATAATTCTCTTCTATCATTACTATGACCTGCAAACTCTAGCCTCCTTGGTCTTCCTAAATACATAGCTTCATTTCCTCAACTAAAGGTAGCTACCCAGCTCTACCTGCTTTCCCTCCTCCCTTCATTGTAGTCTGCAATCTCTTGAGGTAGTAAAAGTGAAAGTCACTCAGTCCTGCCCAACTCTTTGCGACCCTTTGGACTCTATAGTCCATGGGATTCTCCGGGCCAGAATACTGGAGTCGGTAGCCGTTCCCTTCTCCAGGGGATCTTCCCAACCCAGGGATCCAACCCAGGTCTCCCTCATTGCAGGTGGATTCTTTACCAGCTGAGCCATAAGGGAAGCCTAAGAATATTGGAGTGGGGAGCCTATCCCTTCTCCAGTGGATCCTCTCGACCCAGGAATCGAACTGGGGTATCCTGCATTGCTGGTGGATTCTTTACCAACTGAGCTATGAGGGAAGCTAGGGGAATGAAGGGAGAAGGCAACGGCACCCCACTCCAGTACTCTTGCCTGGAAAATCCCATGGACAGAGGAGCCTGGTAGGCTGCAGTCCATGGGGTTGCTAAGAGTCGGACACGACTGAGCGACTTCATTTCCACGCATTGGAGAAGGAAATGGCAACCCACTCCAGTGTTCTTGCCTGGAGAATCCCAGGGACAGGGGAGCCTGGTGGGCTGCAGTCTATGGGGTCTCATAGAGTCCACCACAACTGAAGTGACTTAGCAGCAGCAGCAGCAGCAGAAGGGGAGTGAAACGGAGATGGCAATGGCAACCCACTCCAGTACTCTTGCCTGGAGAATCCCATGGATAGAGAAGCCTGGTAGGCTGCCGTCCATGGTGCTGCACAGAATCGGACACGATTGAAGTGACTTAGCAGCCACAGCAGCAGGGCAATGAAAGGGTGAATTGTTTCCTGTTTCCTAGGCATAACTGTCCTCCACTCCTGATGTTCTTTCCTTGGAAGCTGTTGATTCTTATACTTTGACACTTTCCCCTCTTCTGGTTGTTTCAAAAGAAAGGCCATATCCAGTTCCTGTTTTTCTAACTTGTCCAGAATTGGAATTCATACAATTTTCCTTTAAGATTTGAAGTCAAATTGTTTTGACCTCCTCTTAAAACCCTCTTGTGGCTCATTTTTCTCTTAATGTAAACTCTGATCTTCTCATTAATGCCACAGAGCCTTGTATAATTGGCTCCTGCCTGCTTTCTGGCCTTATACTCCAGTCATCCAGGAAATTTATATATGTAGCAAAGATAAAATTTTCTTTCTCCTTTCTCTCTCTTTAAAATGAGAGCTATAATAGTTTTATATGTATTGTTCTTTAGTTTTCTTTTTCCAATTAGTAATATAGCCTGTAGATAGTTATATCTCAGCACTTAAAAATTTACCCTTTCTTGTTAATGGCTGTATTTTATTTCATGGATGAAAATTTAATTGGGTAAATTATAATACATTTTGATGAAAGTTTTAATTCCATCCAGAAATATTATAACCTTTTCCTGACCTTAAAAACTGTAGTTTTGCAAATAGGGTTTGGACAAAGGTTTTATTATTTTGGCCTCCTGAACAAATTGTCAACTAATGAGACTAAGGTGGAAAATGTTTCTTGTTTCCAAATTCAAAGTCTTGTGTAGACATAAAAATTTGATTTTCTGAATTTAACTTGCTATATGAACAATGATTTGGGGAAGGAAATGGCACCCCACTCCAGTACTCTTGCCTGGAAAATCCCACCGACGGAGGAGCTTGGTAGGCTGCAGTCCATGGGGTCGCTAGGAGTCGGACACGACTGAGCGACTTCACTTTCACTTTTCACTTTCATGCGTTGGAGAAGGAAATGGCAACCCACTCCAGTGTTCTTGCCTGGAGAATCCCAGGGATGGGGGAATCTGGTGGGCTGCCGTCTCTGGGGTCGCACAGAGTCGGACAGGACTGAAGCGACTTAGCAGCAGCAGCATGAACAATAATTACTCCTTCTAAGAAAGAGTCCATTCAAGAGAATGTCCCTTTTGGAAATTCCTCTGTAAGAACTATGGATACAAGTGATTGTCCTAACATCTCTAGGGAAAGAGGAGTTAGATTGGTTTATGAATAGTTCAAGCAATACTTTCGTATAGAAGTGATCCAGATGCTTTAATATATGTGTATGTATTTTCTGTTTATATATATATATATATCATATATATCACAGAATACACAGCAGAGCTATGCAAAAAAAAATATCTCAATGATCCAGATAACCACGATGGTGTGATTACTCACTTAGAACCAGACACCCTGGAATGCAGTCAAGTGGGCCTTAGGAAGCATCACTATGAACAAAGCTAGTGTAGGTGATGGAATTCCAGTAAAGCTATTTCAAATTCTAAAAGATAATGCTGTAAAAGTGCTACAGTCAATATGCCAGTGATTTGGAAAAATCAATAGTGACACAGGACTGGAAAAGGTGAGTTTTCTTTCCAATCCCAAAGAAAGGCAATGCCAAAGAATGTTAAAACTACTGCACAATTGCACTTATCTCACATGCTAGCAAAGTAATGCTCAAATTCTTCAAGGTAGGCTTCAACAGTATATGAACCGAGAACTTCCAGATATTAAAGCTGGATTTAGATAAGGCAGAGGAACCAGAGATAAAACTGCCAACATTTGTTGGATCATAGAAAAAGCAAGAGAATTACAGAAAAATATCTACTTCTGCTTTATTGACTATGCCAAAGCCTTTGATTGTGTGGATCACAGCAAACTGTGGAAAATTCTTCGAGTTTGTAATAACAGACCACCTCACCTGCCTCCTGAGATATCTGTATGCAGGTCAAGAGGCAACAATTAGAACCAGACATGGAACAATGTAGTGGTTCCAAACTGGGAAAGGAGTAAGTCAAGGCTGTATATTGCCACCCAGTTTACTTAACTTATATGCAGCACATCATGTGAAATGCTGGGCTGGATGAAGCACAAGCTGGAATCAAGATTGCCGGGAGAAATATCAATAACCTCAGATATGCAAATGACACCACCCTTATGGCAGATTGCAAAGAAGGAATAAAGAGTCAGTGATGAAAGTGAACTTTCTTGATGAAAGGGAAAGAAGAGAGTGAAAAAGTTGATTAAAACTCAACATTCATAAAACAAAGATCATGGCATTTGTTCCCATAAGTTAAGTTCAGTTGCTCAATCATATCTGTCTCTTTGTGACTCCATGTACTGCAGCATGCCAGGCCTCCCTGTCCATCACCAACTCCCGGATCTTACTCAGACTCATGTCCATTGAGTCAGTGATGACATCCAACCATCTCATCCTCTGTCGTCCCCTTTTCTTCCTGCCTTCAACATTTCCCAGCATCAAGGCCTTTTCCAATGAGTCAGTTCTTCACATCAGATAGCCAAAGTATTGGAATTTCAGCTTCAGCATCAGTCCTTCCAATGAATACTCACGACTGATTTCCTTTTGCATTGACTGTTCAGATCTCCTTGTCATCCAAGGGACTCTCAAGAGTCTTCTCCAACACCACAGTTCAAAAGCATTAATTCTTCAGCTCTCAGCTTTCTTTATGGTCCAACTCTCACATTCATATATGACTACTGGAAAAACCATAGCCTTGAGTAGATGGATGAAGCACAAGCTGGAATCAAGATTGCTGGGAGAAATATCAATAACCTCAGATATGCAGATGACACCACCCTTATGGCAGAAAGTGAAGAGGGACAAAAGAGCCTCTGGATGAAAGTGAAAGAGGAGAGTGAAAAAGTTGGTTTAAAGCTCAATATTCAGAAAACTAAGATCATGGCTTCTGGCCCCCTCACTTCATGACAAATAGACTGGAAAACAGTGGAAACAGTGGCTGACTTTATTTTTCTGGGCTCCAAAATCACTGCAGCTGATGATTGCAGCCATGAAATTAAAAGATGCTTACTCCTTGGAAGAAAAGTTATGACCAACCTAGATAGCATATTGAAAAGCAGAGACATTACTTTGCCAACAAAGGTCCATCTAGTCAAGGCTATGGTTTTTCCAGTAGTCATGTATGGATGTGAGAGTTGGACTATAAAGAAAGTTGAGCACCGAAGAATTGATGCTTTTGAACTGTGGTGTTGGAGAAGACTCTTGAGAGTCCCTTGGACTGCAAGAAGATCCAACCAGTCCATTCTAAAGGAGATCAATCCTGGGTGTTCATTGGAAGGACTGATGCTGAAGCTGAATCTCCAGTATTTTGGCCACTTGATGAGAAGAGCTGACTCATCTGAAAAGTCCCTGAATATGGGAAAGATTGAAAACAGGCGGAGAAGGGGACGACAGAGGATGAGATGGTTGGATGGCATAACTGACTTAATGGATATGAGTTTGGATAAACTCCTGGAGTTGGTGATGGACAGAGAGGCCTGGCGTGCTGCAGTTCATGGGATCGCAAAAAGTCAGACACAACTGAGCTACTGAACTAACCTGAGCTGACTAGATGGACCTTTGTTGGCAAAGCAATATCTCTGCTTTTTACTATGGTGAAAGGTTGTTGCTGAACCACAAAAGACACTGGGATTCTTGGCCTCCAGAGGAGAAAAATTCAATCTGGGGCCAGAGATGAGGCTTGATCGCTCAGAGCTTTTGTCTAATAAAATTTTATTAAAGTATAAAGGAGATAAAGAAAGCTTCTGACATAGGCATCAGATGGGGGCAGAAAGAGCCCTTGCTAGTGTTAGCAATGGAGTTATATACTCTTCGATTAGTTGTTACAGTGAATCAAAAGAATGTCTGGAGGTTGTAAAGACCTCCCTAGACCTATTCCCATAATTTACATTTTAAGATAACAGAATTAGCCAGAAGGTTTTTTCCAGAGGCTGTCCGCAAGCAGGATACATTATTGTTATATAATCCTAAGAAATGTAGTGGGAAAAAAAGTTAGTCCTTTCTTCCTCCTTGAGAATTCCAGGCCCCTCTCTCCTTGAGGACCCCTGGACTTCTTATCAATCTGCCTAGGAATTGACTCTCTCATCCCCCTCCTTTTCTTTTAGGAGAATTATGTTGCCAAAGGAAAGGGGTGTCGTTTTCATTCCATAACTACTTCCTGTTGTTTAGGGGCATGGTCCCTAAATTGTTGAGGCAACATATTCTCCTAACCCTCATATTGATGGTCTCTGATCCAGGTGCCCCAAGTAATAGTTGGAGGAGGCTGTGGCAGTCATAGGAACTTGGACAACCATTTGTAAATTAAAAGCTTTTAGACAGTTAGAAAACCCCATGATACAGTTACAGACATAAGGCAAAATAGTCATTAAACCAAGTTAAAATCAAAATGAAAAGACACATTATGTCCATAGTTACATCAGTCCATCTTAAAGTTGTTATATGTCATCAGTTTAAGAAGAGGCATCATATGCGATTCTTGTTGAAGGTATTTACAGACTTGGAGAAAGTCTTTTCCTTGAAGAGGAGATGTCCACCAGGGGAAGCCTTCCACTGATGAAAAGGGGAGGGCTCCGCAGACCCAGCAGTTAGACTGATTGTGGAATGCAGCGTAGGAGTGAGCACAGGACAGGAAGGCATTGTCTTCAGGATCAAATGGCAGACTCAGGACTTTTGGTCAGCAGAAGTAGGCTCACATAGATTGTCAGGCCCATCTGAAAAGTACAAAGTCAGAGCATAGAAAGTAAAGACATAAAATGACACCACTTAGTTCTGGTCAGGGTGCCACCTCTTAACTTGAGTGTGATGTACCCACGAATCAATTCCTGGCACACTGACAGTCGTGGGAGAAGAAAGAATAACCTGGTAAGGGCCGTCCCAGAGGGGCTTAAGGGATGGACCCCCAGACCCCAGTGTTTCTATGAGGACCTCAGTTCCTGGCTCAAATAGAGGCTTGCTTGACTCAAAGGCTGGGTCAGGAGTCATATCCTGGAGTTCTGTTAATGCTTGCTGAAAAACTGAGAGCCGAGTTACATAATTAGTTAATTCCAAGGCTGCAGGGTCTATAACAATGCCTGTGCATAAGGAAGGCCTTCCATAAATACATTCAAAGGGGGACAGTCCCTCCTTTTTGGGGGGCAGTTTGAGCCCTCATTAAAGATATGGGTAGGACTTTAATCCAATTGTCTTGTGTCTCTTGAGTTAATTTGCACAGATGTCTTTTGATAATGTCATTAGCTTTTTCAACCTTTCCTGAGGATTGGGGTCTCCAGGAACAGTGTAAGTGATATTCTAGTCCTAGAGCTTTATATACCCCCTGAGTTACAGCAGCTTTAAAGGCGGAGCCATTGTCACTCTGAAGGCTCTGTGGCAGCCCAAACCTGGGGATAATTTCATGGATTAAAATCTTTATAACCTCCTTAGCCTGTTCAGCCTATGACAGGGAAAAGCCTTAATCCATCCAGTAAAAGTATCCACCCAAACTTGTAAGCAAGAATACCCATTAGCTTTTGGCATACGAGTAAAATCAATTTCCCAATCCTCTCCAGGATACTTTCCACACCTTTTGATACTATTCTTTAAAGTTTTCATTACATTTTTACCTTCAATCAAATGAGAAGCAATCTGGTAAGTTCTTTCTGCAGCCAAATGAAAACTCTGGTGTAAACCCTTAAGAATTTTCCATTGAGCATTTTTAGGAATTATTAATCGTCCATCCTCAGACTGTAACCATCTTTTATTAGTAATCTTTGCTCCTCTTTTCTCATATCTTTCTAATTCTTCCCCAGTATATTGTGGTTTTTCCTGTTCCACAGGACCTGTCCAGATCAAAGGCATCTGTAGTGAAGGGGTTTCCTAAAGTGCCACTTTTCTGGCTTGACAGTCAGCCAGCTGATAACCTTCAGCTACTTTACTCCCATCCCTGTTGTGTCTTCTGCAATGCATAACTTCTTTAGGACAATATATAGCAGTTAAAAGTCTCTCCAATCTCTCTGAAATATTTAATAGTTTCTCCTGTTGCTGTTTTAAACTGTCTTTCTTTCCATACTGCATCATGAGCATGTAAAGTCAAATAAGCATACTTAGAATCAGTGTAGATATTTACTCACTGCCCTTTGCTTAACTCTAGAGCTTGGGTCAGAGCCACAATTCCGCTAACTGAGCACTGGTTCTCTGTGGGAGAGATTTTGCTTCTAAAACCTGTTCAGCAGTCACCACGGGGTAACCTGCTTTACACTTTCCATCCTGAACAACAGCATTGCCATCTGGAAATATTTCCATGTTAGGATTGTCTAATGGGGTATCCATTAGATCTTCCCAAGCTGCATAGTTTAAAGTTAGAAATTGTGAACAATCGTGATCAGGAAGGAAAGTGGCAGGATTTAAATTTCCCAAACTTTAAGCTTAGTTACTGGTCCTTCTAACAACAATGACTGATATTTAAGAAACCTACTGTCTGTCATCCAAGTATTAACCTTAGAATTTAAAATTCCACTCACATCATGAGAAGTCAATACAGTAAGATTTCATCCATTAATTATTTTTAAATCTTCAGGTGTTAATAAAACCATTGCCCCAATTACTCTTAGACAGTGGGGCCACCCGCGTGAAACTATGTCTAATTTTCTGCTTAGATAAGAAATGGGTTGCTAGTGAGACCCTTGGGGTTGGGTCAAAACTCTCAAGGCCACACCTTTCTTTCAGTGACAAACAAATTAAATTTTGACCCTGTGGGCAAGCTCAAAGCGGGAGCTTGCTGGAGAGCAGTCTCAATTCAGTTCAGTTCAGTCACTCAGTAGTGTCCAATTCTTTGTGACCCCATGAACTGCAGCACGCCAGGCCTTGCTGTCCATCACCAACTCCCAGAGTCCACCCAAACCCATGTCCATCAAGTCAATGATGCCATCCAGCCATCTCATCCTCTGTCGTCTACTTCTCCTCCTGCCCTCAATCTTTCCAAGTACCAGGATCTTTTCCAATGAGTCAGCTCTTCACATCAAGTGGCCAAAATATTCGAGTTTCAGCTTCAACATCAGTCCTTCCAATGAACACCCAGGATTGATCTCCTTTAGGGTGGACTTGTTGGATCTCCTTGCAGTCCAAGGGACTCTCAAGAGTCTTCTCCTGCCGGGAGCCGGCATATTGCATATTGAGTGCATATTGCATATTGAGTGCAGCACTTTCCACGGCATCATCTTTCAGGATCTGGAATAGCTCAACTAGAATTCTGTCACTGCCGGGAGCCAGCGTGAGGAGCTCCACCCATGACAAAGGTCATGAGGAAGGAGGCTTGGCATATGCAAAGGCGGGATTGAGCCTCAGGAGTCCCCCTGGAAATTCTCGAGCATCTACCCCCAAAACCAGAGTCTGCCTACTTTCTGCTTTGTGCTTTCACCTACACCTCTGACTTTACGGGGGGCTGTCCCCCACTACCTCTCTCTGAAAAAAGAGTTAGCTTACAGCTCCAGTTAATAATTCCTGGGTGTGACAGTGTTTAACCTACTAACTGCTTTGGAAACCCTCTAGCCTGCCTGAATAAGTTTTTCTGGCCACATGTGATTGTTCAGAGCCTCCCAACTGTGAGAGGCAGGAGATGTTCTAAACTGTCTAAACACAGATTCCTTTGAGTAGTTAAAAGATTGATTAGAAATTGTATTGGTGAAGGGATTTTCACTTATTGGGCCAATGTTTGCTGCTAAGTCTCCATACTCCTTACCTACTGTGTCCCTGGCAGTGTATTGATTGATATAATGGGTGTATAGAAATGTAAGTAGTGGCCTCAGTGTTTGTAACCTTGGACCCTTGAGTTAATTCTTTTCTTGATTGAGCCCACCTCACCTTTGCCCTATAGGAATGCAGCTTTATCCAATGCTTTTTTGGAGGCTGGTGCCTGACTTTGGAATAATCACCTTTAGAGAAAGATAAGTTTCTCAAAATGTTAACAGGCCTCCTGGCCAGAAGATGATGTAATTCACCTGAACTTTTGCATATGATAAGTTTGAAAGCCTGGCTTCGATTAGGACCAGGAGCTGCTGTCCTTGCATGACTCCACCCCTTCCCCCATTATCCTCTATGCACAACTTAAGGTATAAAAACTACTTTGGAAAATAAAGTGCGGGCCTTGTTCACCAAAACTTGGTCTCCCCATGTCACTCTCTCTCTCAAATTCTGGCTGAGTCTCCAGATGGAGCGCGGAACCCGCCATGGTTGCTAATTATGCCTGGGCATCTAAGATCGACCGGGGAGGCCTCAGTGTCTCCTCTCCTTCGGGAGAATGGAAGGATGCCTGCGGCCTACGTAAGTGGTGCAAACTTCTTGTCTTGAAGTTTTATTGGTCTCCCGCGTAAACCAAGCTACTCAGCTTCTTTTCTCCACTGAATTTTCCTACTGAGCTATCCTCATTCTATTACTTTTTATATCTTTGATAAATATTTAAATAAATAGTCGCCCATGCCATCTCTCCTTCGAATACCCTGGATCAGCCAGGGCTGGACCCCGGCATTCTCCAACACCACAGTTCAAAAGCATCAATTCTTCAGCACTCAGCTTTCTTTATACTGCAACTCTCACATCCATACATGACTACTGGAAAAACCATAGCCTTGACTAGACGGACCTTTGTTGGCAAAGTAATGTCTCTGCTTTTCAATATGCTTTCCAGGATGATCATAACTTTCCTTCCAAGGAGTAAGCATCTTTTAATTTCATGGCTGCAATCAGCATCTGCAGTGATTTTGGAGCCCAGAAAAAATAAAGTCAGCCACTGTTTCCACTGTTTCCCCATCTATCTGCCACGAAGTGATGGGACCAGATGCCATGATCTTAGTTTTCTGAATGTTGAGCTTTAAGCCAACTTTTTCACTCTCCTCTTTGGTGGTGTCATCTGTATATCTGAGGTTATTTATATTTCTCCCGGCAATCTTGATTCCAGCTTGTGTTTCCTCCAGTCCAGCATTTCTCATGATATACTTTACAAATAAGTTAAATAAGCAGGGTGACAATATATGGCCTTGACATACTCCTTTTCCTATTTGGAACCAGTCTGTTATTCCATGTCCAGTTCTAACTGTTGCTTCTGGACCTGCATACAGGTTTCTCAAGAGGCAGGTCAGGTGGTTTGGTATTCCCATCTCTTTCAGAATTTTCCACAGTTTATTGTGATCCACACAGTCAAAGGCTTTGGCATAGTCAATAAAGCAGAAATAGATGTTTTTTCTGGAACTCTTTTGCTTTTTCCATGATCCAGCGGGTGTTGGCATTTGATATCTGGTTCCTCTGCATTTTCTAAAACCAGCTTGAACATTTGGAAGTTCACGGTTCACATATTGCTGAAGCCTGGCTTGGAGAATTTTGAGCATTACTTTACTAGCATGTGAGGTGAGTGCAATTGTGTGGTAGTTGGAGCATTCTTTGGCATTGGCTTTCTTTGGGATTGGAATGAAAACGGTCTTTTCCCAGTCCTGTGGCCACTGCTGAGTTTTCCAAATTTGCTGGCATATTGAGTGCAGCACTTTCACAGCATCATCTTTCAGGATTTGAAATAGCTCAACTGGAATTCCGTCACCTCCACTAGCTTTGTTGGTAGTGATGCTTCCTAAGGCCCACTTGACTTCACATTCCAGGATGTCTGGCTCTAGGTGAATGACCACACCATCGTGATTATCTGGGTCATGAAGATCTTTTTTGTACAGTTCCTCTGTGTATTCTTGCCACCTCTTCTTAATATCTTCTGCTTCTGTTAGGTCCATACCATTTCTGTCCTTTATTGAGCCCATCTTTGCATGAAATGTTCCCTTGGTATCTCTAATTTTCTTGAAGAGATCTCTAGTCTTTCCCAATCTATTGTTTTCCTCTATTTCTTTGCATTGATCCCTGAGGAAGGCTTTCTTATCTCTTCTTGCTATTCTTTGGAACTCTGCATTCAAATGGGTATATATCTTTCCTTTTCTCCTTTGCTTTTTTCTTCCCGTCTTTTCACAGCTATTTGTAAGGCCTCCCCAGACAGACATTTTGCTTTTTTCCAGTTCTTTTTCTTGGGGACAGTCTTGATTCCTGTTTCCTGTACAACATCACAAACCTGCATCCATAGTTCATCAGGCATTCTATCTATCAGATCTAGTCCCTTAAATCTATTTCTCACTTCCACTGTATAGTCATAAGGGATTTGATTTAGGTCATATCTGAATGGTCTAGTGGTTTTCCCTACTTTCTTCAATTTAAGTCTGAATTTGGCAATAAGGAGTTCATGATCTGAGCCACAGTCAGCTCCTGGTCTTGTTCTTGATGACTGTATAGAGCTTCTCCATCTTTGGCTGCAATATAATCAATCTGATTTTGGTGTTGAGCATCTGGTGATGTCCATGTGTAGAGTCTTCTCTTGTGTTATTGGAAGAGGGTGTTTGCTATGACCAGTGCGTTCTCTTGGCAGAACTCTATTAGCCTTTGCCCTGCTTCATTCTGTACTTGGAGAAGGCATTGGCACCCCGCTCCAGTACTCTTGCCTGGAAAATCCCATGGGCAGAGGAACCTGATAGGCTGCAGTCCATGGGGTCGCTTGGAGTCGGACACGACTGAGCTACTTTACTTTCACTTTTCACTTTCATGCATTGGAGAAGGAAATGGCAACCCACTCAAGTGTTCTTGCCTGGAGAATCCCAGGGACAGGAGAGCCTGGTCGGCTGCCGTCTCTGGGGTCACACAGAGTCGGACACGACTGAAGCTATTTAGCAACAGCAGCATTCTGTACTCCAAGGCCAAATTTGCCTGTTACTCCAGGTGTTTCTTGACTTCGTACTTTTGCATTCCAGTCCAGTATAATGAAAAGGACATCTTTTTTGTGTGTGTAAGTTCTAGAAGATCTTGTAGGTCTTCATAGAATTGTTCAACTTCAGCTTCTTTGGCATTACTGGTCAGAGCATAGACTTGAATTACCGTGATATTGAATGGTTTGCCTTGGAAATGCACAGAGATCATTGTGTCGTTTTTGAGATTGCATCCAAGTACTGCATTCGGAGTCTTTGTTGACTTTGATGGCTACTCCATTTCTTATAAGGGATTCCTGCTCACAGTAGTAGATATAATGGTCTGAAGAACCTTACAAGCCTTTTGCGTATCTGGAGACCAAACCAGTTTGTTGGTTTGGGCCTGCCGAGTCTCAGCTGTAAGTTTTTATAAAGGCCGTGCAAGTTCCCCATAACCCAGAATCCAAATGCGACAGTAGCCCGTGATTCCCCAAAAATCCTCTCAATTGCCTTAAAGTCATAGGTAGGAGGTGATTTAGTATAGGTTTAATTCTCTCTGGGCCTATAGCCCTAGTCCCTTCTGATATGATTAGGCCCAGATATCTAACAGATTGTTGACAAAGCTGAGCCTTTTCTCTTGATGCCTTATAACCGCAGCTTGCCAGAAAGTTTAAGAAGTCTTCTGAGGCTCGTGAACAATCTTCCTCTGTCTCAGCACAGAGCAAAATATCATCTACATATTGTAACACCACCGGTTCAGAGCTATTGAAGTTTTGTAGATCCTGTGACAAACTTTGTCCAAATAAGTGAGGACTGTCACGACATCCCTAGGACAAAACTGTCCAGGTTAACTGAGAAGCTGGCTGCGTAGGGTCTTCAAAGGCAATTAGAAATTGAATTTTCTCCTCCAAAGGCAGTGATTAGAAGGCATCTTTCAAATCAGTTACTGAGAAATATTTGGCTCGTTCAGGAATTTCAGAGAATAGAGTATAAGGATTAGGCACCACTGGGTGTAAAGGAAGTACAGCCTCATTTATTATTTGTAAATCTTGAACTAGTCTCCATTTACCATTTATACCCAAAATAGGAGTGTGGCATGGACTGTTACAGGGCATTAATAGTCCCTGCTTCTTTAAATTTTTGATGATGGGTTTTAACCCTTTCTTAACCTCAGGTTTCAGTGGATACTGCTTCTTATGTGGAAATAAGTGTGGGTCTTTGAGCTTGACAACTACAGGAATAGCAGTTTGTGCTAGCCACAGATTTTCCATCAGCCCATACTCTAGGATTTACATTTTGTTTCATTAAAGGGAGAGAAAGGGAGGGCTCCATATCCATGAAAACAGAGGCATGGACCTTGTTCAGTATATCCCTCCCCAAAAGGGGTGAGGGAGACTCTGGAACAATCAGAAACTTGTGTGAAAATAGCACAGAGTCCCAATCACAGCTTACAGAAAAACTGAAGTAATACCTTTTGGCTCATCCAGACAGTCCCATTACGGAAGCGGATGGGGAAGAAAGTGGGCCAGGGGCTTCAGTAAGCACAGAGTAAGTTGCCCCAGTATCTAAAAGGAAATCGATGGATTGGCCCCAAACAGTTATTAATACCCTGGGTTCCTCAGGTGTAATTAGGACAGGAGCTTGTGTGGGGACCCCTGGGCACCTTCAGTCCTGATTGTCTTGAGAGTCTGACCCCTGAAACCTATGCCTCTGGGGGCAGTCTCTCCTTCAGTGTGGTCCCTTGCAGACCAGACATGGAGCCGGGGACCGCTTGGATGTCTGAGGGGAATCCCACTTGAGGTGCCCCTCCTTTCCACAGTAATAGCAAGCCCATCCCTTTTCAATGGGTCCTTCTGGGCATTTTTCTCAGGCTGTTTAAGAGCGGTTCTTACAGCCATTGCGAAGTCTTCCTCCTGTTCCTTTGTCTTTTTTTTTGCCTTTCTTTCTTTCTCTCATGTTCCCTACCATAATAGACTGTCTAAGCCAGTCGTAACAGATTATCTAAAGACTGATTTGGCCCATACGCCTGTTTTAATAGCTTACAATGGATATCTGGAGCTGACTGAGTGAGAAATCTATCTTTTAAGATCACTTTTCCCTATTCACTTTCAGGATCAATCTCAGCGAATCTACGAAGGGCTTCTCTCAGTCTCTCTAGGAATTTACCAGAAGCTTCCTTCTCCTCCTGTTCTATGTTTGCCAATTTGCCATAGTGTAAAGGCTTAGCACGTGCCTGCCTGAGTCCTTCAAGAATACATCTGACAAAATGACTCTGATCCCATCTTTCTTTAGCTGTGTTGTAGTCCCAGTCTGGTTCTGTAATTGGGACTGCGTGATTCCCAGTGGGGAGGGAGGTTATCTCATCCTCCCTCCTCCCTACTGATTCATTAGCAAACCATTCATCTCCATAGGCAATCGCTTTTCCCAAAACTCGAGTTTTTGAGTTGGGAGTCAGCGTTTGTCCCAAGATATATGTCACATCCTTCCAAGTAAGGTCATAAAGCAAAGTAACACCTTTAAAAGCTCTAATATATTTTTCTGGGTCCTCTAAATAGTCTCCCAGATCCTCCTTGATTCTTTGTATTTCTTGATAAGAAAAGGCTTATTAACTCTCTTAGACTGATTATTTCTCCTGGTGGGTGCTTTATGAAGAGGCAACAGCTTGTGTGGCTGTTCCTCAGTCTGTCTGGCCGCTTTGTGCATATGATCCCAGGGATTGATTGGAGAAACCTGCTTATCTTTATCTCTTTGTCTCCTGTCCACTACCTCATCTCTTACTTTGATGGTCTGAGTTTCTATTGAAACCACAGTAGTCTGAGGTCATACTGAGACAGGAGTTGTTTGGACCTCTACTTGGGCAGTTTGAATCTCAGTTTGGGTTTTTACTGAGACCAAGGCAACCCTTCTTGGGGGCGGGGGGTTCTCTGACTTCCAATTTGCCCAGTTTGGAGCCCTGGGTACTGGGGCAAAGTAGGAGGACAGGAGGGAGCTGAAGGTGTCACACCTAAATCTATACCCTTAGGACACAAGTCTGGCATATTTCACAGAGAGAAAAAGGGCAACACATATGCTACTTTTACCCATTTCCATTGTTTTCTACAGAACCAGTTTAATTGTAAACAGTATTATATTTAAGAGACCTTTCAACTGGCCACCGTTCGCCATCCTCCAGTGGGTACCACAGCTATGCAATATCATATAGGAAGACCAGGTGTGTCTTCTTTAAGCCCTGGGGATCAAATCTATCTCATTTTTTCAGGATACTGTTCAAAGGAGTGAGGCTGGAATTGTTAGCTCCCTTCTGTAAGAGAGAAAAAAAGCGACCAGTGCCATCTTTCTACCAGAGGCGTCCCTCCATGCTCTAGATGGGGGTGTAGACAGACTTCACACCAAAGCTTTTCTTTCCTGGTCGGACTTAGTCTGTCCCTTACCAACACAGGTGTCATACTCGTCCCTCCTAGTTCTACCACCGAGACGGGTTGGGGAAGCACCAGGGGTAGACCTGATGGCATCCCTGACTGACGTCCAGCTCCTCACTATTAAAATCTTGCTTGCCTCTGATGCCACCCAGGGTACAATCAGAGTAGCCTTCTGGAATGCCTCCCAGGTAAGACCACTGGGGGAAACATTCTTCACTTGAGTGCCTGTGCATGACCCTGAGTATATTCCTGACCACAATAAGACTGATACGAACATAAAACTGAGATGTTCCTTCCAAACATCACCACACCAGTATAAGAGCCTCCTCTGGTCCACTAAAAGCCAGCATTACCAAAGGAAAAAACCCATTTTAGTTCCAGTCTGAGTAACCCTTAACCTCAGAGATGCTCTTGTAGCTAGAGCTCCATCTAACTTCTGAACTTTCAATTCCTAGCGAGGCTAGGCGCTTCCTGACTACCAATCCAAGTTGAGGACCTAAGTAACTGTACACAGTAACAGCATAGATCACAAGTCCCTTGAAAGTCTATGATCCAACAGATAGGTAAGTACTTCTAACTCCCAAGGAGTTATGGAATGGTCAAAGAGACTGAAAAGTTTGACCGAGAAAGAAGAGTTCGGTCCACATTCTTTGCCCATTTCTGGTCAGTCCCCAAAAGAAACATTGGGCACCTCTTGGCATTGGCAGGTCGGTATAAACCCCTGACAAGTTTCTGCCATAAACAATAGGAAGTCTCCGTGGAACCACAGAGCAGGGCTTCTCACTTGCTTTGCGCAGGGCATTTCATTCATTCACAAAAAGACCCCGAGATTCTTGGCCTCCGGAGGAGAAGAATTCAATCCGGGGCCAGAGATGAGGCTTGATCGCTCAGAGCTTTTGTCTAATAAAGTTTTATTAAAGTATAAAGGAGATAGAGAAAGCTTCTGACATAGGCATCAGAAGAGGGCAGAAAGAGCACCCCTCTGCTAGTCTTCAGCTGGATGTTTTATAGTCACCAGCAGTCTGTTAATGAAAGAAAGGAATGTCTTAAAACTCAGAATGGCACCAGGCCCCTCATCCATAAGATGTATTTTGGGATAATCTTGGCACCAGATGAGTCATCCCGGGCCATAAAATGATTGACTTGAATCTTGTAGAAAGGCAGATTACCATACATATAGTTTTGTTTACATAGATTAGGGGAACAATGTCTGAGTATAACATAAAGGTTTGTCAAGTAAGTTCTGAGCCATTAGGCAAACCGACTTGAAGACAGAGTCTGGGGTAAATGCATAGTATATTAACATAGCTTAAGACAAACATTTCCATAAGAAAAATCCATTGGTTAACACAAGGTAACTTTAGGTGAAACCAGGTGTCATTATGGCAACACAATATTTTAAGAGAAACCTTTTAAATTTGTATAGAGAAGGAAAAAAATATCGCTAGTTTGTTTCCTCCTGCCGCTTAAGAGAGATAAAAACATCTGACACTTGCAGCCTATTTTCTCGGTTTGGAGACCCTTGGCCTTCCTGCCTGTTACCCTCTCAATGCTATCTAGGTTTGTCATAGCTTTTGTTCCAACGAGCAAGCATCTTTTAATTTCATGGCTGGATTCACCATCTGCAGTGAGACCAAGAAAATAAAGCCCATCACTTCATGGCAAATAGATGGGGAAACAATGGAAACAGTGACAGACTTTATTTTCTTGGACTCCATAATCACTGTGGATGATGACTGCAGCCATGAAATTAAAAGATGCTTGCTCCTTGGAAGACAAGCTATGACTCCTTTGTTCCCCAACCCCAATCTTCATAAATAGGCCTGTGACACAATCTGGGCAATGAGAAGAAAGAAGAATTTGGGGAAAGAGAAAATTTATACTTTTTTCTCAAAGAAGTTACTAGAGGAGATTTTTTTCTTTCATAGGATAGAATTGTATGGTTTGAGAATATGAAATGTGATTTTCATAGCCATTTTGATTCCAGAGAGAGTGTTCTGGAACTTTTGAGAAGAAGCCTCTTATGAGCCTAAGTATAAGGTAACAGTATGAAAAGTAATGTGGGAAGGCAGAGAAAATTTGGTCCATGGTAACATTATTAAGATGTAAGATCATGATAAAAGGCCTGCACTACTTTAAAAATTTTACTCATGTAAGCTAATTAAATTCCCAGTTTAAGTACAGTTTATCTCTCCTTATGACACAAAAGTCTTCAATGTTATAATTGAGACTTCTATTTTGATTTCATGACTTCTACTGTTCTTCCAGATACAGTTTATAATGTCCTTGGAAAATATAATACACATATGTTAAGAAGTAATTCAGGAGGTAATTATTTTGATTTAGTTTTTATTTGAGCCAATCTTTTGGTTTCCATGTTCTGGTAGAATGATTTAAAAATTAATCTGTATAAATCCATAATTATAAATAAAGTTTGGTACTGAATGATTTATTAGAGGATGTAAAATTTAAAAGTGTAATTTCACCAGCTTATTTTGTGTGCTGATTTTACAGACTACAGTGGGACATGCATTAAATTCAATTCCAGTGTGAGCAAAAATAGCAGTTTAAAATAATTTTCTAGTCCATTTTACAATAAGTTGACAATTTAACTCTCATGTTCACCAGTGAATTGTTTAGCATAATTTTCAACTTTATAAGTCACATGTTAATTCAGAAGGTTTATTGAGAGACAGCTGAAATAAATATTTGCCTTTGCTCAAGATTAAGGGGGACATCTATTCATGATTTTAAAAGATTGAGGATAGAGAAATTTGAAGAGTCAAAGGAAGAAATCTTATGGTAATGAGTGAAAAATATTAATTTTCCACATTTTGAAACTATTGAGAAAGAGAAACCATAAAGCTGTTTATCGATATATTAATAGTAAATCTTCCCAATTCTAAACACATATTTATAATACATAATTGTGTTTCAGCATGATTTCTCAGGACAAAACAACAACAACAACAAAAAGAATAGGAAAAACCTTGGATGAAGCTATTTATTATTAATTACATTTCTTTCTAGAGAAGAAGCATATTTTATTGACCTATACCATATCTGTGACTATACAAAGTTTAAACTGGGCAGTTTTCTCTTAAAATTATTGGTAGCCATTTGGTGAAACATGCTTATTTTAACTTTCTTTTAAAATATTACAGCAGAGTATTCTCTAAAATATGTGTAGATAAGTTTTTCTTGAGTGTGATTTAAGATACTTTCCAGGTACTTTGGAAAGATTTCTTCAGTAGTAGAGAGGATGAATCTTTATTCAACCAGGTACCATTCAGATGAGTATTGCACATTACAGCCCTTTATGGAAGTGGTACTATCCCTGCCTTTAGAATAAGGGCCACAAAGCTTAGAGGAGATTACAGAAGGGTTCTAAAGTCAGTAATCTGAAAGCTAATGTCTGAATTCAGAATTAATATCATACTTTACATTTATAAAATTCTTATATCCCTTCTTAAACAGAATAAATACACTAATGAGTTTAAAAGTAATATTCCTTTAAAATTATTTTTTTAATTAACATGCAGTAAAACTGGCATTTTTAGTGTGCAGTTCTATGAAATTTAATACATGTACAGATTTGCATAACCATCGCCTTAGTTTGTGTACAGAAGTTCCATCATCCTCCCAAACTCCCTGTACTATCCCTCTGTAGTTACACTCTCCCCATCCCTGACCCCAGGCTACCTGCGACCTATTCCCCATCATTATGGTTTCGTCTTTTGAACATGTTTTATAAATGGAACCATACGGTTACCCACTTCACGTATCTCTGTTCTGTCTCTTTTATTTCTTTTCTTTTGCTTGCTCTGGCCTTAGTTTCCTCTTCTTTTTCTAGTATCTTATAGTTAAAGCTTTGGTTATTCATCTGAAATACTTCTTCTTCTGCAGTAGAACATTTGACTTTTAAAACAGTGTTTCTCTGTTTAGTAGTTTAACAGGGAAACAGTTTAGCTACATGCTACAAATTTTTTTGTGTTGCATTCATTTTTTTTTTTTTTTGCAGTTTACAATATTTTCTAATTTTCTTTGAGGTTTCCTCTTTTATCTTGAGGCATTTAAAAGTATATATGCTTTTTAGTTTCTGTGAATCTTCTGTATCTTTTGTTATTAGTTTGAAGTTTAATTTCGTTATAGTTTAAAAACATACTTTGTATGATATGGATTCTTTTAAATATGTTAAGATTTGTTTAATGTCCTAGGATATGATCTATTATGATGAAAGTTTCATGTGCACTGGAAAATAACATTTATTTTCTGTGCATCAAACTGAAACTGGAGGGCTTATCCTAGGACTCTCTCTGTGCCAAAGCCTACTTCTGGGCTTTTGCCTTGAGTACAAGCCTCCAGATACTAAAAGGGGAAAAAAGGTAAATTCACTACTGGATTTGAGGCCCTTTAACTCTTTTCTTGGAGAAGGCAATGGCATCCCACTCCAGTACTCTTGCCTGGAAAATCCCATGGACGGAGGAGCCTGGTAGGCTGCAGTCCATGGGGTCGCTAAGAGTCGGACACGACTGAGTGACTTCACTTTCACTTTTCACTTTCATGCATTGGAGAAGGAAATGGCAACCCACTCCAGTGTTCTTGCCTGGAGAATCCCATGGACAGAGGAGCCTGATGGGCTGCCGTCTATGTGTTCTCACAGAGTCAGACACGACTAAAGCGACTTAGCAGCAGCAGCAGCAGCAGAAACTCTTTTCTACTGCAATTTCTGGCTATTATTTCCTTTCCAGGCTCCTCAAATAGTGGCTTCAGGCATTCTCTCCAGATATCAGAGCTGCAGTCATTAGAAGAGATTGGGTAGGATGTGCTTACTTCATCTTAACTAGTGAAACATTTATTGCATTAAACTGTTATTATCATTTTTACCACATCCAAAGTCAGACATGCCAGATATTAGGTAAAATCCCTTGTTTAAAGAAAGTGATTTTTTGTTTATTCATTCACAAATATTCATTTAGCCTTTTTCATGTGTTGACCCTGTTCTAGGCATTGAGGATATACCAATGAATAGAAGACTAAAAAGATTCAAGACTATGTTCTAGTAGAAGAAGACAGAAAAAAATACAACTGAAAATATGTAGAAGGTTTTTTGGTGGTAGTTGTGATAAATATATGTGGAGGCAGGTGATTTCAGGTATTGTGGAAAGAGGTAGTGAAATTTTCAAAAGGATCATGAGGAAAGTTATTATCAAAAAGGGGACATCTGAATAAAGAAAAATTAGTATTTGATTGTGCAAATTTTGATCACCATTTTTGAAAACTGGATTTGAAACAAAGTTGAGGAGATATATATATATATATATATATTTCAATTATCTATTCAATTAAAAGTTGTAGTCTTTCACATACGTATACCTATATCTGATTCACGTTGTGTATGGTAGAAACCAAGGCAATATGTAAAGCAATCATCTTTCAATTGAAAATAAATAAATTAAATAAATAAACTTGTAATCTTTCAATCACAGATAATTTTATTAAATATCATTATATGCCAAATTTTAAACTTATTTTAGACAAAGTAATCCTAGTATTATGTAAAACTAAACTGAGTTGGCTGTAAATGATTTTATTTAACATCGGTTGGTGTCTGCTGGACTAATAAACTTCTATGACTCTACATGTAATTGTGTTTTTTTTTTTTCTCTTTTTTTAAAATATTTTTTTAATATTTTTTTTTCTCTTGTTCTACTCAGTAGTTTTCAGTTAAATTTTGATATTGCTTTGTCCATATGAATTGCCATAGTGGGAAAGTCATCAAATTAAATTTATGGTAAAGTTATAAATAGCATCTCTGTTTTTCAAATGCTGAAGCATACCTCTGATGTCAATATTAAATGCCAGCTCCAAACAGTCTTTAATTGCTTGAACATCTTACCTCACCCTTTGTCAGAAGTCATGAGAGCAATATAGACATGCTATGACAAAGTCAGCAGCCACTATCTTGGCTATAATTCCATGTCCAGATGTCATCCTGTGCAGTTGCTGTGTGATTCTAATTGACTCCTTGGGGATTCCCAGTTTGTGCCGCTCAGGGCCCAATTCAGCCTCGGAGTTGTGAGTGAGTAAGTGATGACAGAGGTTGACTCAGTGTGTTCGTGTTTGTGGAAGTGTTGAGAGTAGAAGGTTATACAAAGGCCAACAGTCATTACTTCCAGGGCCCAGTGGAACTCACACCTTGCTTATCAGCTTTTACCTTAACATAATTATGTATATATTTTGAAATATGAAAACACCTGAAATTTATTAACTGAAAGGTAATAAGTCTTTCAAAAACAAATAAAAGCTAGTATGTATAAACATGCATATTTATACATACATTCATGTATATATGCATATATTTGAAACTATGCAAAGTTTTTAAAATAAAGGTAGGCATTTTATCTGAGAATAGTGACATCTTTCCTGGAGTTCCACATATTTGACATTTTCATTGCTGTGCCAAGTAAGTGGTATTGATGTTGTATACGCTTAGTTTTTCTTTTTGTTCTTAAATACAGCTTAAAATATATAGTCTCTGTTAAGAAATTAGTGTACCTTCAAATTCTTAATCTTACTCTAAATTCCCAGCTAAAGGAAACATATCCTAAATGTCAGTATGAGAATGATAAAAAGTGTCTAGGGTGAAGCATAGGGAAGCCCAGTGTGTTGCAGTCCTTGGGATCAGAAAGAGTCGGACATAACTTAGCGACTGATCAACAACAACATCAACAGCTCTATTATTCCTACACAAGTTGCCATCATCATTATTCAAACGTGATCCAACTCTTAAACTTCCACATGGTTTGATGCATAAATTTTGACTTCTGAAAAAAATTTTATTTAAAAATAACTCAAGAGTTTTATAATAGAAAAAGAAAATATAACTTTTCATCAAACAGTGTCATGAATTTTATATATCAGTAATTCAAGAGAATAGCTCTTAAAATATAACTTAACTTTTCATAACTTTTTATCTGAATAATCTGATATTATTCTGGAGAGAAAGACTAATGTGAAATGAAGATGTATGAAGAAATGAAAACAAATCCATAGAAAGATATGAAGGTATAAAATCAGAGAATCTATCTAGTAAAAAAGACTCATAAGCAGAGGATAAGACAGTAGTTTGCTTTCAAAAGATTGATCTAAATTAAAATGTGCTGATAAAAATTGCATATTCTTTTGCTCTGAACTCTCTTAAGGAATCTTTTTCCTATAATTTCACATACATGTAGAGAACATTTGATATTATAAGAATTAAAATAAAAGAAAATTATAGGCATAGTTTTAGGCTGTTTGTATGATTATAATTAGTTTCTTTTGGAAATAGTTATGCTGTTAATTTCTATATATACATCTAATGAAAGAAAAATCTCATAAGAATATTAATACCATTTAATTTTTACAACAATGCCAACTTATTTATTGTACACTTTCTCTGGAATAAGTGAATGTTTCATATGTAATTAAAATACTTATGATAGGTTATCAGCTACATGAAATGAAATGAAATCATTTAGTTATTTGACAAATACCTTTATCAGTAAGACAAACAAATAAGATTTCCTCTCACATTTGTGTGTGCTAATTTTATTTTTTGTAATCAAACATAGTTCATTCTTTGGGCATATATTTTGTGAGTTGAAATCTTAATTAACACTGAGGATGTATCTATTTTGCTACTTAGATATTTCTTCATGAACTTTGTTATAACTGTTTTTTTAGTCCTTTATTAACCACAGTTAGTAGTAAAGATAGAATATCAGAATGAAAAGAAAAGTTTCAATTTTTCAGTTTTGGAGTTTTGGTATGAATAATTAAGAGTAAATAAGTGTTGGTGTGTGTATGCTTAGTTGCTGAGTCATGTCCAAATCTTCGGAGAAGGCAATGACACCCCACTCCAGTACTCTTGCCTGGAAAATCCCATGGATGGAGGAGCCTGGTGGGCTGCAGTCCATGGGGTCGCTAAGAGTCGGACATGACTGAGCGACTTCACTTTCACTTTTCACTTTCATGCATTGGAGAAGGAAATGGCAACCCACTCCAGTGTTCTTGCCTGGAGAATCCCAGGGACGGGGGAGCCTGGTGGGCTGCTGTCTATGGGGTCGAACAGAGTCGGACATGACTGAAGCGACTTAGCAGCAGCAACAGCAGTCCCAATCTTTTCGACCCCATGGACTGCAGTCTGCCAGGCTCCTCTGTCCATGCAATTTTCCAGGCAAGAATACTGAAGTGAGTTGCCATTTCCTACTCGAGGGCATCTTCTCCAACCAGGAATGGAACCTGTATCTCCCACACTGGCAGGTGGATTTTTTATCTCTGGTGCCAAGTAAACTAGAAAATTAAATAGAATAATTTAGAAAATGTTAACAATAGGATACAATGTAATATTTGGCATAGTACACCGCCCTATGGCATAGTACATTATCCTGAAACATAACTATATTATACTTAAAAGTATATCACATAATGTTGAGTCTTTAAGAAAATGCTGAAATGTTCATTATATTGTTCAATGTTAGTAATCTCCATTTCCATGGTTCATTGTTCTTTTTTTGTCTGTTTTCAAAATTTTCCTTCATGTTCTGAAAGTTTTTTTATGTGATCTTAGTGTTTTTCCAACTACAGGTCAAAATTCACTAATTAGTGTCAGGGACTTTTAAAAATTTATAACTACTGAATGGAAAATATTACAGTGCCTTTCATGCATTTAAGGATATGTTTCATGGGAAAATTTACTTCACTTATATATCCTGGGTTGCAAGGGAAATTGAATTTCTTACTGTAGATTTTGGTAAAATGTTACTGAAAAGCCACTGGGCTGGATGAAAAGCAACTGAAGAACACTGTGTATATACTGTTATTGCTTATTCCAGTAGTTCATTTACTGTATATTTTGGAATATACACAATGAATTTGATCAAGTGGCCCACTTTCAGTGCTGCAAACAAGATTTTGCTGATAGTTGATGAATTGCTCATAAGGATAAAAAATGAAGTGTTAGACTTAATCATTTTACTGTCAGAGATCTATGTATCAATCTTTAGTGAAAAACATCCTTGAGCAAAGAAACTGGCTATTACTTAATTAGCATTGGAATATTACAGGCACAGATTTTCACTTCACAACCGTATTTCAAATGAATTATGAACTAAATGAAAGTCAAAGATGTAATACAAGCTGTAGACACTGCAAAATGAAGATGGGTTTGGCCATATATAACAAACTTAACTACACTCCTGTGAATTTGCAGAAGCAATCACCACATTTAACTGAACTAGGTTAATGTGAATTTGAAAGAAAAGTCCCTGAGCACAGAGATTCAGGGTGTGGATTCATTGGTAAAAATCTTATACTAAAGTACATGCAATATACTGTGTTGCACTGGAATAATGTGACATTAAACTCTGTTTCTTAATGTGTGAGAGGAAAATAGGTGGTGGTTTTAAACTGATAGAAACATTATACCCATTTTGGATTGTGAGGTATTTATGGCAGGGTTGTTTTAAGTCAGGGTGTTAAAATGAAAGTGGAAAAGACATTTTGACTCCTGCTCAGTACCATTAAGCCATCAGGTTACACTATCGCTATGAATGAATGAATAAATAATTTTAGAAAATGATAGTTGTTTCTATAAGCTGGTACTCTATATACTCTATATATGTTGTTCATTTTTTTTGTTTTTCAAAATTTTAACACTGTCTTATTAATTTGGCTTTAAGTTTATATAAAATTGTTGATGTATAATACAACAATATTAAATAATTTTTAAAAAGAGTTTAGTACAATTTCTACCCTGGCATACAGCTTCTGTTATTTATCCATATGCACTGTTCTTATAATCAGGGCTATAAAAGGGCAACTAGATAGTATTAGGTATAAACATAAAACTATAACTATAGATGTATAACCAGACATATACTTTAGTAATTTTAAAATGAGGGTTTCCTACACCTTTGAGTTATTTATGCTTTAACTAGGTCCTTGAGCTTTTTTTCTTGATACACACAGCACTTTCTTAGGTAATCTTTCCTTCCCTTCCTGGCTTTTCACCTTGAGATTAATTCTCCTTATAGAAAATCCTCTTCTGGCTCTCATTCTTTGCCTACTTTCTGTATTTCCTTCCTTGTTTTCGGTTTAGACACTCTCTTCGCCAGCCCCAGCCAACTCTCTAACAGGTATACCAGACTCAAGAGTTATGATTGGCTCAGTGGTTTTCAACGTTGGCTGTCAGTTGGGAAACTTTCAAACAGCGTGAGCTCCATTCCAGAACTGTTATATTGTAATCTCTGGGGGTTGAGCCCTGGTGTAGAGAGACTATTTTAAAATTCTCCATTTCATTTTAACATGCAGCTAAGGTAAAAATCATCTGCCCTAGAGCAGACTACTTCAGCCTCAGTACTATTGATCTTATGTATTGGGTGGCTCTTTGTTGTGGGAAGCTGTTCTTCTTGTGCATTCTAGGATATTTAGCAGCATTCCTTGCCTCTACCCCGTGGAGAAGGCAATGGCACCCCACTCCAGTACTCTTGCCTGGAAAATCCCATGGACAGAGGAGCCTGGAAGGCTGCAGTCCATGGGGTCGCTGAGGGTCGGACACGACTGAGCGACTTCACTTTCACTTTTCACTTTCATGCACTGGAGAAGGAAATGGCAACCCACTCCAGTGTTCTTGCTTGGAGAACCTCAGGGATGGGGAAGCCTGGTGGGCTGCCGTTTATGATGTCGCACAGAGTCGGACACTACTGAAGTGACTTAGCAGCTTAGCAGCTTGCCTCTACCCACTAGATGCAGTGGTAACTCCCCCAACCCAACCCTGTGACAACAAAAAGTATAGCTAGACATTGCATAATATTTTCCTAGGGTCAAAATTACCCCCCATTTAAGATCTATTTTACAGCTAGAACAAAGATAAAAAGTTTATTTATGAAACAAAAATTCTCAAGTAAAATAATGGGGAGAACCAAGTCACATGGGGGATGATGTCTTTCCAGACAAGTTGGATATAACTTAGGTGGAATTGACTCCAGGTGGGAAACCTGACTCTGATCACTTGTGTGGAGTAAATACTGGGGAAGCTGGGCCAGGATCAAGGTAATGGATCCAACATGTGTAAACCAACTGGTGCTGGGTGCTTCCATGTGGCAGAAGAGGTGCACTGTAGGGAAATGGTGTACAATAATGATGGCTCCCAGAATAGGAGATGCTTACATGTCCCACTGAATAGGGCTAGGGTTAAGGCACAAAACAAGAAAGCAGAAATAAACAGTAGACCAATGAGGGATTGCACTATGTAAATCAGGCAACATGCAGAGTGTAGGCAGGTCAGGAGTGACTTCAATCATGTGATGAAGAATCTGCAGTAGACCGTTGAGAACTGGTGTCACTGTTCAAGATTTTGCAATGACCCAGAATCTCTGTATTTTCTCTGTCATCCTTACTCTTTCATGCTTATGATCACAAAGTGTCTGATACTGCTCTAGGTATTGCACTAACATTTTGGACAAGAAAAAGGAACAAGGGTTAAGGGCTAAGAACAAAAACTTGAAGGATTTTCTCTTAGAAAGAAAAAAAGATTGTATAACCTCCCAAAAGATATCTAATTACATCTTACTGATTGCTGCTGCTACTGCTGCTAAGTCATTTCAGCCGTGTCCGACTCTGTGTGACCCCATAGACGGTAGCCCCCCAGGCTTCCCTCTCCCTGGGATTCTCCAGGCAAGAACACTGGAGTGGGTTGCCATTTCCTTCTCCAATGCATGAAAGTGAAAAGTGAAAGTGAAGTCACTCAGTCGTGTCCAACCCTCAGCGACCCCATGGACTGCACCCTTCCAGGCTCCTCTGTCCATGGGATTTTCCAGGCAAGAGTACTGGAGTGGGGTGCCATTGCCTTCTCCGTCTTACTGATTAGGCTTCTGCTAATAGATATCCTAGCTTCAAGGGAGACTGGGAAAAGGAATGTTTTAGCAAGACTCATTGCCACTCTGGGGGTAGGAAAAAAGGCCATTAATGTAGAAGAGGGCTTCCCAGGTGGCGTTAGTGGTAAAGAACCTGTGTGCCAATGCGGGAGACATAAGAGACATGGGTTTGATACCTGGGTTGGGAAGATCCCCTGAAGGAGGGCGTGGCAAGCCACTCCAATATTCTTGCCTGGAGAATCCCATGGACAGTGGACCCTGGCAGGCTATAGTCCATAGGGTTGCACAGAGTCAGACACGTCTGAAGTGACTTAGCACGCAGCACATGCAATGTAGAAAGAGAGAGGAGGAAAGAGTATTGGGCAGGCCACGAGCAGTGTCTACAACAGGGGATCTGGAATCTAATAATGTAATCTTGAAGACAATAGTGCAGAAGAATTTGCGGAACTAACTCAAGCAGTGGACATGAGGAAACCAAGAAGATACCTTGTAGCCAAGTCAAACACCATTCTCAGTCAGGAGGGTTTTATATATTCTCTGCAGAGTGGTGAGCCAATTTCATGGCACAATCAAACCAAAATCTAGAAATTGGCACAACTAAGCTATCATACAGAGCTGGCTATTGGTTAATTTCCTGAAGAAGGAAATGTCAGGACAGAGTCTGACTAAAATCTGACTTTCACTGTGTAATTTGTGAAATGCTTTCCATTTTCTCAAAGCATGAAGAAAGAAATTGGTACAAATTTAAGATGTCATAGAATTATAAGATTCCAGCTCTCTTGGGTTAATTTTGTTTCTTAAAATAGGTGCTATTGTCTGCTTTCTAAAGTATTAGTTTAAAAACATTAAGCATTTCTAAAGAACCACTAGATATGTAATTGGGTTTGGAATTAATTTTTTTCCACTTGGATTTTATCTTTTGTTGGAAAACCATAGGCCTTAGCATGTTTCTTTCATGTCCATGCTCATTAGCACAGGAAGAAAGGGCTAGATATTAGTTAGTGGATAATGGCATATCTCATTTTACAGAGATTTTTATATTTCAGTTATCCAATCAGGGACATATTTGTTTATGCACCCTCTTCTAGTCTTTTAGAGTTATAATATTGAGTATATGTATATATGTATGTGTATATATATATATTCAAATATTTTAGATTGTAGTTCATTTTCTAAAAGGAAATACATAAATTATCATAATGGATTCAGAAAAGTTTTCTTCATTTTTATTGGAATTTAATTACTTTACAATGTTGTCTTAGCTTCTGCTTTACAAAAATGTGAATCAGCCACGTGTCTACATATATCCCCTTCCTCTTGAGCCTTTCACTTACTCCCCCATCCCACCCCTCCAGATCATCATAAAGTCATAAAATTTATTCATGTAACTTTATGGTAGTAGTTTTCAGCGGGGTATATGTGACTTTGTGCCCAAGGGAACATTTGGCAAAGTCTAGAGACATTTTTGACCATCACATCAGAACTGGGAGCAGGGTGTTATTGGCATCTAGTGTTCTGGAAACTCCTAAGCATACTGCAATGCATAGGACAGTCCCCCACAACACAGAGTTTTCTGGTCTAAAATGCCAATAAATACAAGGCTGTAAAACTTTGGATTAAGACAGCTGTTTGATTTTTAAAAATTCATCCAATAGGTATATATTTGTGCTCTTTCCATTATAACCCTCACAATGGTACTTTTGAAAGTGATATTTAAAAATTGTTTATGATATAGTTCAACATTTTCAATTCTGGATTCAAATCCACAGAAAAAAATGAATAGACTGGTATTAAGCCTTTGGTTTTCTTTTCTTATTATTATTTAAATTAATTTATTTATTTTAATTGGAGGCTGATTGCTTTACAATATTGTAGTGGTTTTTGCCATACATTCACATGAATCAGCCATGGGTGTACATGTGTCCCCCATCTTGAACCCCCTCCCACCTCCCTCCCCATACCATCCCTCAGGGTTGTCCAAGTGCACTGGCTTTGAGTGCCCTATTTCATACATCAAACTTGGACTAGTGATCTATTTCATATATGATAATATACATATTTCAATGCTATTCTCTCAAATCACCCCACCCTTGCCTTTTCCCATAGAGTCCACAAGTCTGTTCTTTATATCTGTGTCTCTTTTGCTGTCTCACATATATGGTCATCATTATCATCTTTCTAAATTCCACATATATGTGTTAATATACAGTATTGGTGTTCTTCTTTCTGACTTACATCACTCACTATAATAGGCTCCAGTTTCATCCACCTTATTAGAGCTGATTCAAATGCATTCTTTTTAATAGCTGAATAATATTCCATTGTGTATATGTACCACAGCTTTCTATCCATTCACCTACCGATGGACATCTAGGTTGCTTCCATGTCCTGGCTATTGTAAACAGTGCTGCAAAGAACATTGGGGTACACGTCTCTTTCAGTTCTGGTTTCCTCAATGTGTATGTTCAGCAGTGGGATTGCTGGGTCATATGGCAGTTTTATTCCCAGTTTTTTAAGGAATCTTCACATTGTTCTCCATAGTGGCTGTCCTACTTTGCATTCCCACCAACTGTCTAAGAGGGTTCCCTTTTCTTTGCAGCCTCTCCAGAATTTATTATTTGTAGACTTTTTGATAGCAGCCATTCTGATTAGTGTGAGATGGTACATCATTGTGGTTTTAATTTGCATTTCTCTGATAATGAGTGATATTGAGCATCTTTTCATGTGTTTGTTAGCCATCTGTATGTCTTCTTTGGAGAAATGTCTGTTTAGTTCTTTGGCCCATTTTTTGATTGGGTCAATTTTTTTTTCTTTTCTGGTATTGAGCTACATGAACTGCTTGTATATTTTTGAGATTAATATTTTGTCAGTTGCTTTGCTGTTGTTTTCTCCCATTCTGAAGGCTGTTTTTTCACCTTGCTTATAGTTTCTTTATTGTGCAAAAGCTTTTAAGTTTAATTAGGTCCCATTTGTTTATTTTTGTCTTTATTTCCATTACTCTGGGAGATGGGTAATAGAGGATTCTGTGGTGATTTATATTAGAGAGAGTTTGCCTATGTTTTCCTCTAGGAGTTTCATAGTTTCTGGCCTTACCTTTAGATTTTTAATCCATTTTGTGTGTGTGTGTGTGTGTGTGTGTGGTGTTATAAAGTGTTCTAGTTTCGTTCTTTTACAAGTGGTTGACCAGTTTTCCTAGCACAACTTGTTAAAGAGATTGTCTTTTCTCCATTGTATATTCTTGCCTCCATTGTCAAAGATAAGGTGTCCATAGGTGCATGGATTTATCTCTGGGCTTTCTATTTTGTTCCATTGATCTATAGTTCTGTCTTTGGGCCAGTACCATACTGTCTTGATGACTGTAGCTTTGTAGTATAGTCTGAAGTCAGGCAGGTTGATTACTCCAGTTCCATTCTTCTTTCTCAAGATTGCTTTGGCTATTTAAGGTTTATTGTATTTCCATACAAATTGTGAAATTATTTGTTCTAGTTCTGTGAAAAATATTGTTGGTAGCTTGATTGGGATTGCATTGAATCTATAGATTGCTTTGGGTAGTAATCCTCATTTACACTATATTGATTCTTCTAATCCATGTACATAGTATATTTCTCAAGCCTTTGCTTTTCTTATTTATTCTGTGAATTGATTGCTTTTTTTGCACTTCAATAATCACATTTATTATGAATTGTTTTCTGACTAAAGAAGTACATAGAAATTTAATATGAAATATAATTATGGATATTGGTAATCATTGTCAGTATTTTGGCACATATTCTTTGTCTCTGTTCTATACATACACACACATATACACATATGCACACCAATACACATTTTATTTTTTTAAGAGGACTGAGCTCATGCTCAAATAGACTGTTGCTCCCTGGCATTAAACAGACAAAACACTGATTATTCTTGATAGTGGAGGATTAAAGCATAAATGTACAGTTCTGGTAACTGACTTCTAAAACATCTCAAATTAGCACAAATTTAGGTCCTTTGAAGCTATTGTATTAAAGTGAATCTACCCTTTGATACAAAAAGGATTTGAATATAAGCTCTTTATTTTCCTAGGAAGTTATATTTTGAGGAGAAAAGTCTTTAACTTTATTCACACATTTACAGTATTTACAAATAATTTTTACTTGAGGTCTCCAGTGTTCTCAGAGTTATGGTGCAGTCTGCTGTTGGCATGAGACAAAGTCTAAATAAGTATTATCATCTTTAAAATATTAAAATAAAATCTTTTAGAACACTTTAGGTTCTGAATTAGTCACCTTGAGAGGAAGGTACTGATTTTTTCCACATATCCCTTGTCCTACACATGTGTTATCCACATTCACCACTAGAACAGTACATTTGATTCAACTGAGGCACCTACACTGACAGATTATTATCATCCTACTCCATAGTTTACATTAGATTTCACTCGTGGTTTTGTATATTCTATAATTTTAGACAGACTTCTAATGTGTCCACCACTGTGGTATCATATAAAGTATTTTCACTAACTGAAAAATTCGCTGTGCTCCACTGAGTCATCCCACCCTCCTCCCTCAGTTCAGTTCAGTTCAGTTCAGTCACTCAGTCGTGTCCAACTCTTTGCAACCCCATGGCCTGCAGCATGTCCTCCTGCCTAACCCCTGGCAACCCCTGATTTTTTTTTACTGTATCCATAGTTCTGCTTTTTCTAGAATGCCATATAGTTAGAATTATACAGCATGGAGCCTTTTGAGATTGACTTCTTTTACTTAGGAGTATGTGATTAAGTTTTTTTCATGTCTTTTCATTATTTAATAGCTCATTTCTTTTTAATGCTGCTATTTTAGCATCTGGATTACCTCAGTTTTTTATCCATTCACCTATTGAAGAACATCATTGTGGTTGCTTCCAAGTTTTGGCAGTTGTGAATAAAGCTGCTATAAACATCTGTGTGCAGGCATGTATTGTGTGTGGACATATACTCTTAAATTTTGTGTAAATACCAAGGAATGTGATTGCTAGATCATATGGTAAGAATATATTTAGTTTTATGAGAAACTGCCAAACTGTCTTGCAAAGTGGCTATAATATTTTGCATTTCCATCAGCAATGAATGAGACTCCCTGTCACTCCACATTCTCATCAGCATTTGGCACTGTCAGCGTTTTGGATTTTGGCCATTCTAATAGGTTTGTAGTGGTATCTCATGGAGAATCTTTTAATATAACTTTGGCATCTGTATGTCTTCTTTGGTGAGGTTTCTGTTAAGGTCTGAGGTTCATTTTAAAATGTGATTGTTTTCTTATTACTGAATTTAGCATGTTCTTTGTGTATTTGGATAGTAAAGCTCAACCAAATATGTCTTCTGCAAATATTTTCTCCAAGTCTCTGGCTTATCTTCTTATTCTTTTTTATTTCCTTTATTTTGAAGGATATGTTTTAGCATTCCCCTGATGATTGAAGCCCCCAAATTTTTATTGATTCTGTAGGTGCCTAAATTGTATTAGGGTTTAATCTACTACCCTCTGGAGCACTTGTGTTTTAAGATTTCCAACATACTTGCCCCTTCTTGCTCATCCACTCCAAATAACATGATGTCATCAATATGTCATATATAATATGTGACCATTACACACTTTTGAAGAATATCCAGATGTTCCAGGTCCCTTCCAACTATATTTTAATAGAGGTTAAGATCCTATAACCATGTGGAAAGATGGTAAATGTACATGTACTCTTTTTTGTCCTATGTGAATATATACTGTTTATGCTGCTTCTTGAGAGGAATAGCACAAGATGCATTTACCAGATTGGTGGCCATCTACTATGTATTAGAGAACCTGTTAAGCTATTGCATCAAAAATATCACATTAGGTATAGCAGGTTTATTTGGGTTTCCTATTGGTTGAGTTTATGGTAACCCACTATCATTCTTCTGTATTTCTTTGGCTTTTATAGAGTTCAAGATAGTAAATTAAATGGCTATATATTAAAAAATTACCATTGATGCATTATTCAGATCTTAATAGATGACAGAAATCTCTATTATTCCCTGTAGGATGCAGTATTGTCTTTGATATACTCTCTTGGCCAGAGGTGAGGTGGGTTGTGATAGAGACTTTCACCTGACTTTTCTCACTGTAGAGTTCTTACCACAGAGGTCAAGCAGCCAGTGTTTGGGGTTCTGCTCATCTCTAAGTATGTTCACTCCAATTTTACATTTTCATCTTGGAAATTGAACCTTGGGTCTGTAGAACTAGTAGAACTACTGTTGAGTTGGATTTGGTTCAGAACTCACTAATATTTTATTTGGATGCATATAGGTATGCATATAGGTAGATTCATATAGGTATGCATCTACTCTACCATAGGGTCAGTGATGCTGCTGCAATCCTTCAAGTCCACAAATACCACCATCAGAGCAAACTGATATCCTCAATATCTAATAATGACTCAGTAGTCCCTTTACCCCAGTGTGAAGTTATCTGAGTAAATGGCCTGGGACCTTTTGGAGAAGGACTGGAGGAATCATTATCAGGTATCAAAGTTCACGTCATGGTGGATGTGGTGAAATGCCATCCATATTCCCTTCTATAAGGGACTTGATGTTCCAGCTGTTGAGCATCTCTTCAGGAACAGCCTTAGCTGCAGAAAGTCACTTTACCAAAAGTCATGCCCTTTCTCTGATCAGTCCACTTCCAGGGACTCATCAAGTGAGAGAAGATAAAGATTCTACCATAATAGGTCAATTTAATACAACTCTGAAGGGCTATTCTATCTCCCTAGCTCTCTGTAGAGTTTGTAGAGTAGACCAACTCTGTTGCCATCATAACACTCGACTTCAACTTCTGACACTTTTGTTTCTTGCCTCTCGTTTTCACAGTTTTAAATTCTTAGTAGTCTCAAAATGCTACAAATTAAATTACATTTAAATTTCTGTTTCCAGGAAGTTCAACTTGTAATGATTCAAATTCTATGTCCAACAGTTTTTGAAATGTATGAGTTCATCTCTTACTCCAATTTAGTTACGCGTCCTTTGGACTAAGTCTGGGGGAATAATCACTGTGTACACATATTGGAGTTGAACAGGATCCTTCCTCCTGGGGACAAAACCTGTGCTTCATTCAGCAGATCTGGGTCTGAAAACTGATCAGTTCTGGATATTAGGAACATATTATAAATTTTTAATGGGATTGCTTCCCTTAGCCTTCTGACCTACACTTGAATTCTTATGTTTGTACAAATTGAACAAACACTTATTGGGCATCACAGGTTTCTTTAGTACTATTAAACATCTCCAAGCAATCTGTAGGTCAGGCCCTCAAAGCTGACACTGCAACCTTATCACTCATTAGAATCATTGTTCACACTTGGCTTCTGCAACTAAGTGCACTGGTGGGCCTTTATTATTCTGAGAATCTATCAACCCAGTTGAACATAGTTTTATAAAAGCATCTCATACTGTTAGTTTTACCCTACAAAGGGGGATCATGACTGAGCTTCTTGGTGATACTGGTGTCCATCTCACCATGGCATTCCTCATTATTTTGGTAAACGGTGTCCTCTGGTCTCAACCAGGAAGAAAATGGTTATCTGGTTGTGTAAGAAGGGAGTCTCTGTCCTGCCAGGAAAATCCTCTGACTTTCATAATTAGCCTTAAAAGTGAAGTGAAGTCGCTCAGTCGTGTCCAACTCTGTGACCCCATGGACTGTAGCCCACCAAGCTCTCCCGTCCATGGGATTCTCCAGGCAAGAATACTGGAGTGGGTTGCCATTTCCTTCTCCAGGGGATCTTCCCGACCCAGGGATCGAACCCAGGTCTCCTGCATTGCAGGCAGACGCTTTAACCTCTGAGCCACCAGAAGTGGTTATTAATCACTCTCCATCTTTTATTGGCTTTTCCAGTGCACTGAATACTCTCAGCAATAGTTCTCCAAGTTCACTGTTCTCATAATTACTATTATTTCCGGCACTTCTTAAACACCTGAAGCACTGCAACCATCACTCCCTTCCCCTTCACTGGAATCAATTCCCAGTGCACCACTGGTGAAAATTTTAGTAATTATGTCAGTATTACATGTAAGGACAGATTCAGTGCTCCACCTGGGTGATAAGATTCTCATAAGTCTGGAGGTTGGTCATCCAACACCAAAATCCTGCTTTGGCACTTGCTTTCTAGTACTAGAAAATATCAAGTACGTTTTTTGGATCAGCCTTTGCAGATCAGGTTCCTGAAGAAACAGACTCTGAGAATATAAGATTGGTATTCAGGTGATTTATCATGGTGTTCCTTTGGGAACAATATCTGTGAAAGACTAGATTTTTAAATCTAGATTTTCCTTTTTTTCAAACCTCTGCTTTTACTTTTGGTATTTTCTTCCTCAAGGGCTATGAAAGATTGCTTTTTAAAAGACAGACTGAATAATGGAAATACTTCATAAAATATTTATGGAGGAGTTAATGCTTGTCTCAGAATAACAGAGGTCTAGATCCTTTTTTGGTTTGATGGTTGATTTTATCATTGTTGTGTTGGCACATATTCTTAACAGGGTCATGTCAATCTGTTTGGTTGTCAGGACTGTTTGAGTGTACAGGGTTAGGACTCAGTCTCCTATGGTGTCTGGCAGTGGTGCTGAGGGCTGGTGGGGAGTAAAGATGACAGTGTATTTAACAAGGGTTCAGAAGTCAGAGGACAAAACAGTACTAGGAAATCTCCAGAATGGTCTGAAAGACATGGAAATACTGAGAAATAAAGTGAATCTATAGCAATGGCTTCTAAATTTTTTTCTATGATCTTTCCACTCTCTTGTAGTATATTTTAGACACTCATTCCTCATATTTATCTCATCATTTTTTTCTTTGCTCATTATCTTCATGCAGGTAAAAAAGCAATCTAAGTCATCTACAATTAACTTGGAAGATTACACTATAGCTATCCCTTCTCCAACTAGTTAGCAGATATTAGATCTTGTTCAAAATGTTTCAAGATAAAAGGCCCTTGAAATTTGGAATAAGCATATTGGATCCAGGTTAAATAATTTTAGACATGACTGAATATCAAGGACCTTTTGGCATGAACCAAATCTCTACAAGCTTCCCTGGTGGTTTAGCAGTAAAGAATTCACCTATGATGCAGGAGATGCAGGAGACATGGCTTTGATCTCTGGATTGGGAAGATCCCCTGGAAGAGGAAATGGCAACCCACTTCAATATTCTTGCCGGGACAAGCCCATGCACAGAGGAGACTGATGGGATATAGTCCATGGGGTCACAAACTGCTGGACCCGACTGAGTAACTGAGCACACAAATGTCTATGGATGATTTGAGTAGTACCAAATGTCCTGCAAGGCTCCAGTCACTAACCCCTAATAATCCTGCTTCCTTGTTCACTATTCGTTTCCTCCTCTTATTTTGATGACTTCATTTCAGGCAATTCACTCTGGCTCAGAGGTAGCTTCCTCTTAAAATGCAGACGTTGGTATGGTCCTTCAGGAGGCCCATCTATAAGAGGTGTCCTGTCTGCAGGCCTTGTCTAAGCATTTTGGACACTGTCCTTGCTAGGGTCACAGCACTCCTTTGTGCTGTTTACCAGGGCAACAGGATCAGCCTTGTTGGTCCTGGAATGAGTGGCTATGCATACTCTGTCGTATTCCTAAAGATGTGTGCTTTTTGGTAGAGAACACACTATTTTACAACTCTATATAACATTTTTCAAAGATGAAGTGAAGGCATACATTTTGAGGGTCAAAAAACTTAGTTGTTCAAATCAAACCTACAATGAGATATCACTTCACAACAGCCAGAATGGTCATCATTTAAAAAATCTACAAATAGTAAATTCTGGAAAGGATGTAGAGAAAAGGAAGCTTCCTACGCTGTTGCTAAGAATGTAACCACTATGGAGAACAGAACAGAGGTTCTTTAAAAAACTAAAAATAGTTGCCATATGATCCTTCACCCCTACTCCTTAAATTTATCTGGAGCAAACTAAAATTTGAAAAGATACATGCAGCCCAGTGTTCATAGCAGCACTATTTACAGTAGCCAAGACATGATATTAAGAAGAGGTGGCAAGACTACACAGAAGAACTATTCAAAAAAGTTCTTAATAACCTGGATAACCATGAAAATATGTTCACTCAACTAGAGTCAGACATCCTGGATTGTGAAGTCAAGTGGGTTTTAGGGAGCATTACCAGAAACAAAGCTAGTGGAGGTGATGAAATACTAGTTGAGCTATTTCAAATCCATAAAGATGCTGCTGCTAAAGTACTGCACTCAGTATGACAGAAAATATGGAAAACTGAGCAGAGGCCCCAGGACTGCAAAATGTCAGTTTTCATTTCAATCTCAAAGAAGGGAAATGCCAAAGAATGTTCAGACTACTTCATAATTGCACTCATTTCACATGCTAGCAAGATCATGTTCAAAATCCTTCCAGTTAGGCTTCAACAGTACATGAACTAAGAACTTCCAGATGTAAAAGCTGGATTTAGAAAATGCAGAGGAGACAGAGATAAATTGCCAACATCTGGTGGATCATAGAAAAAGCAAGAGAATTCCAGAAAATATCTAGTTCTGCTTCATTGAGTATGCTAAAGCCTTTGACTATGTGAATCAGAACAAATTGTGGAAAATTCTTAAAGAGATGGGAATACCAGACCACCTTACCTGCCTCCTGCAAAACCTGTATGCATGTCAAGAAGCAACAGTTAGAATCATACATGCAACAATGGACTGGTTCAAAATTGGGAAAGGAATTAAGTCAAGGCTGTATATTGTCCCCCTGCTTATTTAATTTATATGCAGATTACCTCATGTGAAATGCTGGGTTGAATGAAGCACAAGCTGGAATCAAGATTGCTGGGAGAAGTATCAATAACCTCAGATATGCATATGACACCACTCTAATGACAGAAAGGGAAAAGGAACTAAGCAGCCTCTTGATGAAGGTGAAAGAGGACAGTGAAAAAGCTGGCTTAAAACTCAATATTCAGAAAACTAAGATCATGGCATCTGGTCTCATCACTTCATGGCATATAGATGGGGAAACAGTGACAGACTTTATTTTCTTGAGTTCCAAAATCATTGCAGAGGATGACTGCAGCCATGAAATTAAAAGATGCTTACTCCTTGGAAGAATTGCTATGACAAGCCTAAACAGTATATTAAAAAGGAGAGACGTTACTTTACTGACAAAGGTCCATCTAATCAAAGCTATGGTTTTTCCAGTAGTCATGTATGGATGTGAGAATTGGACCATAAAGAAGGCTGAGTGCTGAAGAATTGATGCTTCCAAACTGTGGTGTTGGGGAAGACTCTTGAGAGCCCCTTGGACAGCAAGGAGATCAAATCAGCCAATCCTAAAGGAAATCAACCCTAAGTATTCATTGAAAGAACTGATGCTGAAGCTCCAATTCTTTGGCCACTTGATTAAGATGAGCCAACTAATTGTAAAAGACCCTGATGATGGGAAATTTTGAAGGCATGAGCAGAAAGGGATGACAGAGGATGGAATGGTTGGATGGCATCACCAGTTCAGTGGATATGAGTTTGAGCAAGCTCCAGGGAATAGTGAAGGAAGGACAAGGAAGCCTGGCATGCTTTAGTCCATGGGGTCACAAGTGGTTTTATATGACTAAGCAGCTGAAGAGCAACAGTAAAAAGACATGGGAACAACCTAAATGTCCATCAACAGATGAATGGATAAAGATGTGACATATACAAATACGTTTGTGTGTGTATATATATATATATATTTATAAAAAAATATATAATGGAATATCACTCAGCCATAAAAAGAAGAAAATAATTCCATTTGTAGCAACATGGATGGACCTAGAGATTTTCATATTAAATGAGGTATGTCATGCAGATAAAGACAAATATTATATGATATCACTTATTGCAGAATTAAAAAAATTATGCAAAGAATTTATTTACAAGATAGGAGTAGACTCCCAGACATAGAAAACAAAGCATGATTTCTAAAGGGGATTGCAGGGTGGGAGGAAATGAATTAGGATTTAGAATTAACATATCCATTCTACTATGTATAAAATAGATAAAGACCTCCCATATCACACAGGGCACTATAGTCAATATCTTATAATAATCTCTAATGGGAAAGAAACTGACAAAGAAAAATTATATATGTATATATATATAAACCACTTGATGAATACCTGAACTAACACATTATAAATTAACTATACTTCAATGGAAAAAGAGGTCAAAATTTTAAAAATAAGAAACCTTAGTTGTGCTGCTGATTTGGGATGACAGATATAATTCAGCATTAGTATTTGGGATGGTAGGAATGATAATAATAATGTGAGATGCCATGAAATGTATAGTCATATTCCATTACACTCCTGCAAACATGAATTAGAAAACAATTTCATTTTGAAGTGTCTACCAGGAGAGTGAATTTGCATGGGTTTAAGAGTATATATGGATGTGGAAAGTAAATATAAAACAGAAAAAATCAAAGCAGTATTGTAACACTCTGTCGATCCTATTCCTTAAAAAAAAAAAAGGCTACTCATATTCACATTCTGAGAAAAATGCTCTGGTTGACAACCACCATGAACATAAAGCTGTCACTAGATTAGGCCTGGGAATCTTGCATCAAGTCTAGGATGGTACAAGCTGTAGAGACAATGGGCATGCACATGAGGAAACAAAGGAGGCCTATAAGCAGCACATTGCATATCTGCACATAAGCTTAGCATCTGCAATCCCCCCATGACCGTGTATAAAAAAACCCATGAAAATGAAATATCTCAAGTATATTTGAAACGACAATGGACTGCCTTTTGCCTTTTGCCTCAGCAGAGCAGGCCACTTTTGGCAGCATGTAGGAACCATAAATTATAGGCATGCACACTTGTGTGTGTGTTTGTGTGTGTGTGTGTGTGTATGACCAAGAGAAAGAGATTGAAATTAATGAGAAACAAAGGTAAAATTTTGTGATTACTTAATTGACTAAAATGTACATAGAGCACCTTTTAAAATTTATTTGTAAGGCTATATTGCTGGTGGACCACCAAATTCCATTCTTCAATTGACAAATAAAGAATTTCAAACTTTACAAAAATATTTGCAAGTTTGATAGATTATTTCAATGTGTGGCTTTAAAACTGAGTTTCACCTTACTGTAGTTATTCCTAAAACTGAGTTCTGCCTCAGGGTTCCTAATATGTTCTTCAGGAAGAAATTATCCTGTTACAAATATCTCATTTGATTCCTACAGGAATCTATACAGTAGGTGCTAGCATCTGTCTCACTGAGGGGACTAGAGCAGAGAGGCCCACGACTGCCACGAAGCATAGCCAGACCTCAAAGTCAGCTTCCTTTCTTCAAATACTGTATTTTTTTTTCTGCACAATCATTATTGTTATACAATCAAATGACAATAATAATTCATGTCTGCTTGGCGACTGAAGAGTTTTCAAAGTATTTCATTACATTATCTCATGCATTAAAAAAAAAAAATTCTGCCACCTAGAAACTATTTTTATTCCCTATCATATTTTTTACAGATAAAAAGTTTGTGTTCAGATAAAATAACTGACAAGCTGAAGATAAACGAGCAAGTCCTGAGCCCACAACCTCTTATTGTGGAAGCCACATTCCTGTCATACTGCTGACCTGTTTAGGAAGCTTTCATTGTTACAAATAGCAGTGAAATAATTCTGAAATGTAAATGTGTGTTTTTGAAAGACGGATTGCATGCAAAAACAGAAGCTTGGGCTCCTGTTAAAATTTTCAAGTGATAAAACTTTAATTCAGAGCCCTTAAGCAGATAGAAACAAGGCTGGCAAATAAAATTCTGCCTGGCAATATATAAAATAACTGCAGTTGTCTGTATGTCTCAAGAGACTAATGTTCTTATATTTGTCTTAGATTTAATTTTACATAAGTCACACTGTCATTTGTTGTTTCTATATTTTTTCAAATGTATGCCTTGCATTGTATTTCATGTCTGTCTTCAGGAAACTAGGTATTATCAAAGTACTAAAATATTAAAATATGCATGGGATTCTCTCTCTGTCTTTCTGTTTCTCTCTTTCATTCTTTCTCTTTTTACATCTGTTTTTACATCTCTCTCTCTTCTCAATACAAGTGAAAATGGGCCACACAAGGGCACAGAATAAGTTTCACTGAGTAAAATACTTCAAATGAAAATCATTCTCAATAATAAGATAGTAATTTTATAAAATTAAGGTTTTCAATAGAGGAACAATAGAAAATCCATTTCTTTTGGTTAACTTCCAACAATGAACATTATCAAATAAATGAATATTTTTAGTTATTTGCATGGTATTTCCTAATGATGGAATGTTAAATAAAAATCATTTAAAAACTTAATTTGATAAATTCTTCAGAAAATTGTTCTAGAGATGTTAATAGAAGAGCCTTGGGGTAATGGGGGAAGGTTGAAATAATAAAGCTGAAGAGGTTTATTTACAGCATTATTTCCTAGAATTCTTAAAAGGTTTTAAAGTTACTTAATCAGAACTCCACTTCTGAATCACATTTTCATTAGAACTTCTATTAGCATCTTCATTTCAGTTCAGCTCAATTCAGTTGCTCAGTTGTCTCTGACTCTGTGAGCCCATGGATTGCAGTACACCAGGCTTCCCTGTCCATCACCAACTCCCGCAGCTTACTCAAACTCATGTCCATTGAGTCAGTGATGCTATCCAACCATCTTATCTTCTGATGTCCCCTTCTCCTCCCGTCTTCAATCATTCCCAGCACCAGGGTCTTTTCAAATGAGTCATTTCTTTGCAGCAAGTGGCCAAAGTATTGGAGTTTCAGCTTCAGCATCAGTCCTTCCAATGAATAGTCAGGACTGATTTCCTTTAGGATGGACTGGCTGGATCTCTTTGCTATCCAAGGGACTCTCAAGAGTCTTCTCTAACACCATAGTTCAAAAGCATCGGTTCTTCGGCGCTCAGCTTTCTTTATACTCCAACTCTCACGTCTATACATGACTACTAGAAAAACCAAAGCTTTGACTAGATGGACCTTTGTTGGCAAAGTAAAGCTCTCAGTTTTTTAATATGCTGTTTAAGTTGGTCATAACTTTTCTTCCAAGGAGCAAGCATCTTTTAATTTCATGACTGCAGTCACCATATGCAGTGATTTTGGAGCCCCCCTCTTGCCAAAAAAATAAAGTCTGTGACTGTTTCCATTGTTTCCCCATCTATTTGCCATGAAGTGATGGGACCAGATGACATGATCTTTATTTTTTGAATGTTGAGTTTTAAGCCAGCTTTTTCATTCTCCTCTTTCACTTTCATCAAGAGGCTCTTAGGTTCCTCTTTTCTGGCATAAACGTGGTGTCATCTGCATATCTGAGGTTATATTGATATTTCTCCCCACAATCTTGATTCCAGCTTGTGCTTCATCCAGCCCAGCATTTCACAGGATGTACTCTGCATATAAGTTGAATAAGCAGGGTGACAATATACAGCCTTGACGTACTCCTTTCCCAATTTGGAACCAGTTCTACTAACATCTTCTTCAGTAAAAATCCTTAAAAGAGTTGATCAGTGTTGTTGTAGAGCTATAGACAGACTTTCCTTGTTAAAAAAAAATATGACTTGTTATCAAGGACGATTGTAATTTTTGCATCCGTTTTGTAGATTCCCTTATAGTTTCCACATTTCTGATAAAAAATGAAGATTTCATTTTCTGTATCTATAAAACAACCTTAAATATTTAGATCCATAGTAATCATAATTTAATAGTGAATAATCAGATGGGAGATTTTGAAATTCAGAAAAAAGTAGACTTTCACCTATTGTTATATTCTAGTGTCTCAGAGAAAATGATACTCAAACTACTCTCTATTAGTAAGAGCTTTCCCTGGGCCTCTTAACTGCCGCAGGGACCTTGCACACTCTCCCCATCCAATACCATCAGTCTCTTTTTGACTCAAAAATGTTTTTTTTTCTTCTGTAAACTCAGCATAACTTAAAGCAGTCATGTTACACTTAACATCAGTATAAACTCAATTTCCACATTACTTTCAAAATCACCATCTCTTTTCCAACTTCACAGGCTTCAAGTTTATGCTTATTTGACTGCATTCTCTCCATTATCCTGTTATTTCAGTTTTAAGAACCCCTTGAAGCTTTATTGAGTGTCTTTCATTCCACACACTGTGCTAAGTGCTCAAAGTCAAATATTGAGTGATAAAAATTTCTGGCCTCAGGGTACCATTTAGCTGGGAAAAAGTCATGGAAACAAATCAGTATAATGCAATGCCACAAAAGAAGTGTGTACTCAATATAAGGGAATGCTGGTCACTTCCTGACAATAAGAAGGGGCTGGAATACACAGGAAATACCCCACAGAGAGAAAAGGTCATATCCACAGGTCTTAAGTGGTGCCATGATTTGAGAGTGATGGCTATCCAAGTACAGACAGCACTGGAAATAGACATGGGAGGAAGACAGTGGAGTCTGTTGGTAGGGGAAAAAGTTTGCTTTGGAGTCTTCCATGTCATGCTAATGGATTTGGACTTTTTCTTATAGGTATACAATGTAGGCTTTCATTTGGTATTAAAGTAAATGATTGAGTTTTCAAAAGATTATGGACAAAGTTATACATAAAAGGAGAAGCCACAGTGAGATGGTAGCAGGGGTGCGATCACATTAAATCAAATCCCATATCTGCTGGGTGGGTGACCCACCAACTGGAGAACAATAATACCAAAGAAGTTATTGCACTGTGGTGAAAGTTCTAGGCCCCACTTCAGACTCTCCAACCATGGGATCTGCCAAAGGGACTGGAAATCCCCAGGGAATCTGACTTTGAAGCATAGCAAGATTTGATTGCTAAACTTCCACAGGACTGGGGAAACAGAGACTCTTGGAGGGAATAAACAAAACCATGTGTGCACCAGGACCAGGGGAAAGAAGCAACGATCCCACAAGAGACTGAAGTAGACTTGTCTGTGAGTGTTTGAGGGTTTCCTGCAGAAGCCTGGGTCAGCAGTGGCCTACCATGGAGACAGGGCCACTGGCAGCAGCAGTCCTGGGAGGTGCATATTGGCATAAATCCTTTAAAGGTCACCTTTAGCCGACCTTAGAGCCTATAGGAGCACAGCCCCACGCATCAGAAAATTGGATTAAAAATTTACTGAGCATGTCCCTGCCCACCAGATCAAGATGCAGTTTTCCCCATAACCAATAACTCCCATCAGGAAGCTTGCACAAACCTCTTATCCTCACCCATCAGAGGACAGACAGAAGAAGCAAGAATTACAATCCTACAGCCTCCAGAACCACAGTCATAGTGATTTATTGTCACTTTGCTTATTTAAATTATATGCAGAGTACATCATGTGAAATGCTGGACTGTATTAGCCACAAGCTGGAATCAAGATTGCCAGGGGAAATATAAATAACCTCAAATATTCAGATGATACCACTCTAATGGCAGAAAGTGAAGAGGAAATAAAGAGCCTCTTGACTAAGGTGAAAGAGTGAAAAAGCTGGCATAAAACTAAACATTGGATACACTAAGATCACAGCTTCCAGTCCCATCACTTCATGGCAAATAGATGGAGAAAAAGTGGAAACAGAGACTGATTTTATTTTCTTGGGCTCCAAAATAACTACAGACAATGACTGCAGCCATGAAATTAAAAGAAATTTCCTCTTTGGAAGAAAAGTTATGACAAACCTACACAGCACATTAAAAATAGACATCACGTTGCTGTCTAAGGTCCATATCGTTAAGGTATGATTTTTCCAGTAGTCATGTACAGAAGTGACAACTGGACCATAAAGAAGACTGAGCACCGAGAAATTGACACTTTCCAGTTTGGTGCTGGAGAAGACTCTTGAGAGTCCCCTGGACAGGAAGAAGATCAAACCTGTCATTCCTAAAGGAAATCAACCCTGAATATTCATCAAAAGAACTGATACTGAAGCTGAAGAGCCAATACTTTGGCCAAGTGATGTGAAGTGCCAGCTAAATGGAAAAGACCCTGATGCTGGGAGAGATTGAGGGCTGAAGGAGAAGGGCCAACAGAGAATGAGATGATTGGATGGCATCACTGACTCAAAGGACCTGAGTCTGAGTAAACTCCAGGAGATAGTGAAGGACAGGGAAGCCCGGTGTGCTGCAGTCTATGGGGTTGCAAAGAGTCAGACACGACTTAGCTACTGAACAACAACGAGTAAATCAAGAATCGGGGATAGTAGTTAGGATAAAATGTCAGGTTAAAGTGAATGATTATGAGGGCTTGAACTAAAGTTGTAATCGTGGGACAAAAATGGAGATGATGTAAGTTGCCATGTTGATAACATGACTGGTTATCAAAAGAATCATATGGCCAATGATCATGTTAATGGGGATGACCTATTTAGTATCTAAATTTCTCAACAGACTTTTTTAATGGAAACACAGTTTATTTTGCTCTCCTCATTCACTGACTCTCAGGGTCAGAACCTGAATCTTACATACTATGAAATGGCTATATCTTTGAAATATTAAAGAAGTACTACTTAGTCTCCAGCAGCAGCTCTATCCTCCCAGTGATTATGCTCAGCCACTCCTGCAACTTTTGTTTTTGACCTTCATTGAGTGTCCTAGTCATTGACCCCTTTCCTCAACTTCCATTCCTTCTGAATTATCTTCCTTCTCTATGCATTTTTCTATATGTCTGAATGTATGCATTTACTTTAGTCTCACTTTCATATAAAAAACTCAATCAAGTATCTGTCTTTTCTCTGCTTGCCTTGCTCAGATAAATACTGCTTGGGAGAAAAATCACATAATGGGCAAGGGCAACTTAAAATGCATTATCAATAATGTTAACCAGTCCTCACCAAAGTACACAATGTGACAATAATTTTCTATTCAACTCTTCTATCTCTCTTGCTCTTCACAAAGTGTGTTGGAGGTTTCCTGCCAGCTTCTCTGGTGTTTTACCTATTTCTGCCCCTTGGGGTCATTTAGTACAATCAAGGCAGCCAGGGCCTGGTTGCTGGTATAGGAAACGTTCTGAGTGCCACTTAGGGGAAGATGGAGATGGGTTATGGGATAGGAACACAGAAAACGGACCTATTCCACAAAGAGTTTACATTCTATAAAAATTTCCAGTCACAATAGCTGAAACAACTTTAGCTTAAAAAGTTTACTGGAACATTGTACTTCACAAGAATTACAGCTAATTGAAGAAGAAATCATTTATCATATCACACTCATTATCTGCCCAATTAATCAATGAAGTAACATAGGAAAAAGAACAGATTAATTGCTCTCATCAAAAATAAATGTAAGCACTTCTCCTACAACCATAGATACAAGTCCACTCTAATGACTCATGAATCAGAATATTGTAGCTATTTCATTCATCTAAACATTTCAACACCTTAGAAAAATAACATTTTAAAAACTAGGAGAGTTGTACCTGATGTTTTTAAAAATGATGAATATTATATTGAATTGGTAATTTCGTACACAAGACAGAACCCCGAATTACATTTTATATCTAAAAATGTAATTTTCACATCACTGATACTGACTCAGAGAGTAGTTCATCTAGATACTTTCACTAAACTTGAAAAATATTTTTCCAGTAATATTAAAATATTGAAAATATTTGGTCTGTGCAGATATACTAATGATCAATCAAATTACACAATGAAAAATTTAATCATTTTGTAATTTCAAGCAAATGTATAAAATAATAAAATGACATCATATTGTAAGTCAATTGTCACTGATTCTTCAATTTACTAAGAAGTAAGTAGTTTAAATACTTGTTTGAATAGAGTAAATTTGCATCTAATTTATATTCAATGTCATGTAAAAATAAATCTACTTTAAAAATAATTTCTTACATGAATAGTCTGTATAAATGCTCAATTTTAATAGCATAAATGAGAGCAATTTAGAAGTGTTTCCAGTCTGAAAGTTCTGTTTAATGAATTATTTGAAATTGACTGAGTTACTTTTCAGATCAAAGGCCCACAACTAACATTTTTTTTAATATACATCAAGCTACAAGTTTGTTTTTATCATTTTATTTTAGAATATGTAAAAATTATTTTAGAAGAGATTAAAATGTTTTTGATTGGAACTAGGACAGCTGTGGTGTTGGAGAAGACTCTTAAGAGTCCCTTGGACTGCAAGGAGATCCAACCAGTCCATCCTAAAGGAAATCAGTCCTGGGTGTTCATTGGAAGGACCGATGCTGAAGCTGAAACTCTAATACTTTGGCCACCTCATGTGAAGAGTTGACTCATTGAAAAAGACTGATGCTGGGAGGGATTGGAGGCAGGAAGAGAGGGGACGACAGACGATGAGATGGCTGGATGGATCATCGACTGGATGGACATGAGTTTGAGAGAACTCTGGGAGTTGGTGATGGACAGGGAGGCCTGGCATGCCGCGATTCATGGGGTCACAAAGAGTCGGACACGACTGAGTGACTGAACTGAACTGAACTGAAGACAGCTTAACGACTGAAGTGACTTAGCAGCAGCAGCCTCAGCAGGACAGGTTAATGTTTAGACTTGAAAGAAAAAATTGTCAAAATCTGTCGTGATTTTTTATAACATGAAAATTAACGCAATTTAGGTCAACAACAGAGAAACAAATAAGATGAGGGAAATGCACATGAAAGAAGGTAGAGGAGGGGGATTAAGGACAGGAGTACTTTTGTAAAGGGAAGCACAGAAAAAAAGGAAATAGGGGATGAGAGAGAAAAAATGAGAAGATGAGAGAAGCCAGAAAGGGAGGTGAGGCAAAGAAAAGGATGAGGCTGGATGAGGAAGAGCTTGTCAGTGCTCACTAACTGGGCATTTGACACAAATAGCTGAACCTCTCCCAGTGGCTTATGATATTACTGTCATACAGCTGCTGAGTCAGTGGACCTGGCAATGGAGTCCAACCATGTCTCTATGCTGGTCTTGCTTTTAACTCAACATTTCCCTGAATCTTTTAGAGAAGGGTGAGAAATGTGAGTAGAAAGAAGAGTGAGAAAGACAGAGAATGACTGAAAGGACAGAAAAGAAGAAACCTGAATAGGACTATGGACATTTTCTGAAATACCGATCAGAGTATTCACAGTTTTGATGACAGACATTTTACAATTTAGTTAGGTGCTAGTAAGAATAATTTTGAAGCACTTTAGTTGAGATGAATGAAGACCTTAGAAGATGGGATTTGGAAGATATTTTAATTTCTGCTAATTCTACTCTCTAGTCACTGCCCTCTAACAGACATACTTTACAAAAGTCTTTCCAAAACATTTTCGTTGAGAACCCAAGAACAAGGAGGGTTTACAAAAAATACCATGCATTGTACAACGTAGAGAGGTCTATACATTATACACAAACTTTTTGTATATATTATATACAAAACTTGCATCACTTTAAAAGAGCCAGAGTTGGTTTTTGTCACTGCCTGTCCCACCACCAAGAATGTGTCTTGTCTGACTCTGCTTAAGGCAGGACCATTGGTAAAAGAAGGTGCGGACTCAGCCCTTAAGTTCAGTGATGACAAATGGCATAGATATCAGAGTGTTAGACAGGATATTTTGATTCTTAACTGTGGTCCTTAAAAGAAGGTCTGAGAGAGTTTTTAATTCTAGGTCTTAATCTGTATGCAACCTGAGCAAACAGCTGCTCTTAGGATTTAATGTACTTCTCTTAGACAGCTCTGTGTGGAGATAATCAGCCTTCACTAGAGAGCAAGGTAACAGTGCTTTCCTCAAACTTGCAGAAGTCCATGATGCGTGGTGGAAAACTGGATTCTTCATAGAATCGTGGATACTAAACTCTCTCTACTTCCATTGCAATTTTTTAAAATCATGGAATAGGGCATTTCGTAAAGAATAATTGGGTTGATCTCCAATTATTTCAGAAGTGTGGAAATAGGAAATGAAGAGCACAGCTCTCTTACTTACTAATGGTCTCCCTATGATAGATTTTTTTTTTTTTTGATGAATGAAGATGGCTTGTGAAATTATAATTAATCCTGATCTCTTAAGAGTGCACAGAAACCAGAATTGAAAATAAATCAAAATTTATAGTTAAGATCTAAAACATAGAATGATCCCATTCTTTCTTAGTTGTGTGCCCTCTCAGCCTCCATTTTCTCATACTCAAAAATGAGAAAAACAAAACCTATCCCCGAAACAGATAATATATGCTTCAGTACTTTGAAATTTTAAACATTATGTGAGTGAAATCTAATATCATTACTCCCATAACTTATATCTTACTGTTCCCCCAAATATTAAAGGCTATGATGGATTGCTATTCTCTGAAATATTAAAGGATGCTGCAGCATGAACTCTGGGGTAATTGCAAACCTAATCATAAGCTCCTGTTAAAAATGGAAGTTAGGTTCAATGAGGGCACAAAAGTTTTGTGACAGTGTACGAGAGTGAACTTACATTGATAGGTTTTGTTAAAGCTATCTTTTCTCGCCGTGTTCTATGGTGATAAACTGCAGCCATATGTAACAATTCAGATGCATCTCAAAATCAAATGATTTGGATTTATAATTAATTTGATTATGCCACTGTCTCTTGTGAAGTTTGTACACACCATTTAAAAATAGCTCCACTCCCCACCAAGTTTACCAGATTTAAATGCTGCATTTTGCAGAGTGTATGATACCATAAAGATGAAATTACAGTGGTGTGATGGAAGACAGCCATTCTGAGAAGCAATATGAGTAATGCCCGCTTGAGATACTGATGGATAGATGGTCAGGGATCTAAGGATCAGTCATTGTTATTAATCATGTACTGTAATATAACTGATTGTTATTACTTCATACACTAGGTGGCTAGGAATGCAGCCAGTTCAATAAAATCATTTTAACTTCCTTTTCATGGTGGTCATTTTTCTTGTGTCTGCTTTCCTCCTTTGGTGTTCTTCAATTAAGGGAGAAAAGGACTTCCTTTCATTTCAGTGTTAGTGACCCATAATTGGGGTTCACTGGGAGAAAAAAATATGACCATGCTATTCAGAGTATGTCTTCTTCTGTGGTGTGAGGGTTCTGCAAGGCTGGCTCTAAACCATAAAAAGAATTAGGTAAGCTGCATTCCTCCTGACTCTCCACCTGTGGTTCATAGTCTTATTACTAAGGAGAGGTAAAGAAACACAAATTTGTCTTTTTTTTTTCTATATGGTAAGTACATTCAGATTTTTCTGTACATATTTAATGCAGAAAAATTTCTCTGTAAATGGAAAAATAAAAGAACTTCTAAATGTGGAGTAGACCATATGGTTTGCTATTTGAAATATCCCCATTTGAATTTTTCAGGAAATGTAACACAGCTAATAAAACGTGGCCATAAGTGTTGCATGTTCTGGACTAGAGATGTTTTAAAGGCAACTTATGGCCTTGAAGAGTCCCAGAAATTCTAAACTGTAGGGGATATTATTTTGCCTTTGCTGAATGCAGTGCTACATTTTAGAATTATTAAAAATTCAGATGAAAATGACTTTCATTTAGTAGAAGTGGAGAAATATCAATGAAACTCACCTATGGAGGAAAAGGGCTTTCCAGGTGGCTCAGTGGGTAAAGAATCCCTCTGCAATGCAGGAGACTCAGGAGAGGTGGGTTCGATTCCTGGGTCAGGAAGATCCCCTGCAGAAGGGCATGGCAACCCACTCCAGTATTCTTGATGGAGAATCCCATTGACAGAGGACCCTGGAGGGCTACAGTCCATAGGGTCACAAATAGTTGAACATGATTGAAGTGACTGAACACCCACGCACATGGAGGAATAGTCATCTGTGCATGACTGCATATTTTTGTCTGATGTGAATCTAAAGCATATTCAAGACCAGTGTTTGATTATACAGTATGCTTGCAGAGCTATACTATAAATGTTAGAATTATGTTACATATTCAGTCAATCAGTTCAGTTGCTCAGTGATGTCTGACTCTGCGACTCCATGGACTGCAGCATGCCAGTCTTCCCTGTCCATCACCAACTCCTGGACCTTGCTCAAACTCATGTCCATCGAGTCTGTGATGCCATCCGATCATCTCATCCTCTGTCGTCCTCTTCTCCTGCCTTCAATCTTGCCCAGCATCAGGGTCTTTTCCAATGAGTCAGTTCTTCACATCAGGTGGCCAGAATATTGGAGTTTCAGCTTCAGCATCAGTCCTTCCAGTGAATATTCAGAATTGATTTCCTTTAGGATGGACTGGTTGGATCTCTTTGCAGTCCCTTGTTACATATTCATATATACACAAATACAAAACAATTGGAAAAACTTGCTACAAAAACCACAGGGGGGAAAAAGAATGGGAATATAATACATAATTTATTTGGTCATAGTCATTTTGGTAACTGATATTAAGTTTAAATGACCTTCTCTCCCATCATTTACTGTTGCTGTGAACCCAGATTTTGAGTTATTTTAAAAAGGGGCTGTCAAGTAGTTTTGTCCATTTGCATTTGCAAAAGAATAATCCTTTTGATTGTAAAAATTCCAGGCACTAACAGTGAGAGATTAACTAAGACGGTATTTTATTCCCTGCTGTAATGGTGAGTACATAACATTAAATGTACTGTTAATTCAACAAAATATTTTTATACTATTCCATTTGAATCCATCAGTGGGCCCCATTGTAATTGATGGATTACTGCATTACCATTTAATTTAGTTTTATTTTAAAGGCATAACACTTACTATCATTTTAGTTAATTGTACAACCAAATAAGGAGAGAAATTGCTTCAGGAAAATGAGTAATGTGAAAGAGGATTCTTGTTGTTAAGAGAATTATTATAAATTGTTTTCTTAAGGGCTTTACACCTAGAACTGTTTACACTCTTAACAGTAACCTTCAGTGTGACTCAGAGAAGAGGGGAGAAAGAAATCCAATTAGTGTAGTTTGGGAGTTCTACCTCTCCCTTAAAATATCAATAATAATATATCAGGTCAGTTTTTGACTTTAGTTTTTTTCTTAGAGCAATTTTCAAATACAAAACACACTGTGCTCAGAAGAATTACTGGAAATCAATTTCTGTTTTATTTATGATACTTGAAATTGCACCGCCTGCTATTTCTGCTCAGTTATGCCAGACTCAAATAATTTGTTAAGTATCTGCATGTTATTGACCCAATTTATGGACGTGAATGCTACCTATATGGTTGTGATTTTAGAAAACAATAGAAAATTCTTCCTTTGATGAAAATTGCTTGAATTTGAAACTTCTGAAATTCATATTAAGTTGATCAGTTATAATTCTTTCAAATATGAGAATATTTTAGACTTTCAGAATTATTGTGAAGTGTACAGAGAGTTACCATATATGCCAGACTCAGTTTCTCCTCTTTCTAACATCTTATATTCCTATGGTATATTTGTCACAATTACTAAATGAACATTATTATATTATTGAATCCCAATCTTATTCAAACTTTCTCAGTTTTTCCCTAATGTCCCTTTCTTGTTCTAGGATCCCATCCAGATTACTTTATTAAATTGAGAAATCACATCTCCTTAGGCTCGTGTTGATTATGGAAACTTCTGAAATTTCCCTGTGTAATGTTGATAATTTCCAGGAGTACTGGTCAGGGATTGTGTAAAATGTCCATCATTTGGGATCTGTCTTATGCTTTCATGATTAGACTGGGATTATGGGTTTCAGAGAGGAAAACCACAGAAGGGCAATTCTCATAATATCCTATCAGAGGTACATGCTATCAGCGTGACTTAGCACTCTTGATGTTGACCTTGATCATTTGGCTGAGGTTCCGTCAAATTTCTCCACCGTAAAGTCACTCTTTTTGTTTACTTCTCACAGTGTACTGTTTACTAGGAAGTTACAATGAGCAGCCCATACATAAGAAGCGGGGTGTTGTGCTCTCTCTTTTAAGGGCAGAATAAATGCATAAATCATTAAGAATTTTTCTGCATTGGAAATTTGTATCTTCTTCCCACTTACTTTTTTATTTAGTAGTTTATTTATATAAGTACAAACTAATGGATATTTGTTTTATACCTTGGGAGAGAAGCCAATACTATTCCTTTACTTTTATGCGTGTATATATGTTTTGCATTTAGCTGATATTGTTCCACTTTTGGCAATTGGGAACTCCTGCTTGGCACTGATATCCATTTTACATATCCCATTATTGTGTGGGATTTTTTGATTTGTCTGTATTTTGTTTTGCACTTCCTTGCTTTCTGGAAATACAAGATGCTCAAGGCTCTTGTTATATATTTCCTGCCCAGTGATAGAATCAGACATTTCTTCAAGGAGCCCTGGTCTTTGTATTGGAGAATGGTTTTGTATTGGAGAAAGCTTTAGGTGCTAGGTGTGTTCAATGGGTTTTTTGCTCTTCATGCACATCTTTGGTGAGATGCCTTGAGAAGTTTATCTGTATGTGTTTAATCAAGAAAAATTGAAAATATTAATGCATCTTAAAATACAATATAGATTGTATTTTAGATTGTATTTTAAAAATAAAATTTAAGTGACTTTTTAGAGATGTCTAAACATAGCCTACCAATCTCTGAGATTACCTTTGATCTTTGAAAGACAAGCAATTCATGCTGAGTTAGATCAACAGAAGGTAGACATTTCAAAGCAGGGAACTATTGTAAATGTTGTCTGAGATATGGATTCACTCACAAAAGTGGATCAAAATAGAGGCATGACCCTTCTACTGAGGTTTAGATAAATTATTTCTCTAAAAAATGTCCAATTTTTACATTCAAACAGCTCTTGTGGTTAATAATTTACCCTGAAATTTAAGCAAGTGTCCTGCCTCAGACAGAAAAAGTTTGACTTAAAGTTGACTGTCATTAGTTTGTTGTTGAAAATTCTTGCTTTTCCAATTGTGTAGCAACAATTATCTAGAAAGAGTTTGTGCACAGGAAAAATAAAAATGTGTGTTCTTTCTTATTTACAGTAGACTTGTGTTGATTTTGCGTCTCATTTACTAGTCAGTAAGTGTTTTAAGTGAACACTCTGATAGTCTACAGATCTTATAAACTTTAGTATTTGTTTGTTATGTAGTTAGTGAACAATAAAATTACAGTGTGTTCTCTGGAGATGAAGTAGTAGCAAAGATCTGTCACACTGGCTTCAGTAGGAATTGACTATTACCAAGTTAACTAAACTTACATGTCTCTTGAACAAAGTTCTCAAAGACCTAAAAGAGCAAGATTTATGCGTATCTAGTTTATAGAGTGATACTGCAGTTTTTAAAAGTATCTGACATTTAAGGAAAATAAACTACAAAAGTTTCATCACCACACTGGAATTAATGGCCAGGGTGATTGACTAATATACTGAATAGATCATATTTTTACTAAATTTATTCTACTAATAATAATACTCAATAATCACTACTAATACTATTTGTTCAATAATATTAAATTCAATGTACCAGCCATTAAGCTATCACTTTGCATATAATATGAATTTAATGTCTACAACAGGATCACATGTTTAATACTTAATTCAAAAGTGAGGAAAGGGAGGTTGTGAAAGAATAGTTAACTTATCGAGTATCATATGGACAGCAAGGAAAAAGGCTGGTTTTCAATACAAAGGACTTCAGATTCATGTTCCTAATTGCTAGACCATATCACCTCATTGAACATGACTAGATTTGGGGGCATAAATCCATTTATAGCTTGAGTAAAAATTTGTCTGGCAGCATTATAAAAAGCCTAATCAGCTATATAAGGATGCTTATATAGATGCTAATCAGTCTATATAAGGTTGTATATTGCTATTATAGAGCTATGTGTGTACACATATATGTGTGCATATGCACATACATAAATATAGAGCAAGTGGGAGAGAGAATAAATTTAAATTAAATTTTTTTATTAAATTAATAATTCGACAGCATTTGGAGATTTTACTAATTGCTAATATGGCTTTCTAAGTGAATTTCGCTGTGGTTATTAGGATATCCCCTTATAGCTATTAACAACTCAAAGAGAGAGAGAAAAAAAAAATAAAAGCATACTAATGTAGATGAGAAATTACTCATGTTGCTGAAACATTGTTCATTTGCTTCTGGCATAAGTTGAGGGAAGAGACCATATATTTATGTCACAACATAATGGCATACTGCAGGCTATTTCTATATGCATTCTCATTCCAGACTAATTTGTCAATTGTCGGTAAATTCAGCATCTTCCACATCCCGATAAATATAGATTTCTTTCTCAGTTGATGGTAAATACATTGCAGCTGCTCTCTGGCAGGCAGTAGATAGATGGAGATGTTAAGGTGACTTTCTTGCTGAGTGTAAAGTATAAAATCAGGCACTCTGTAGACAGTGTATATGGAATATGTTAGAAAAATAAGCTAAAGTCTCAGACCAGTCTGACCATAATCATCATGATTCTTGCCTTGGCCAGTGTGGTCACTTCAGTGGTGGGAAGGTAATTAGAAGCAGGAAGATCAGTCCACAACAAGGGGCAAAGGAAATCAGGCCTTGATTTCAATAACTTTGTGGTTTAATTAGCTTTGCTTTGATCTATCTGCCTCAAATTTTGGAGAAAGGTGAGAAATAAACATCTAATTAACTAAAAGCATAATACAAACTTTGATCTATAGTCATCTTTGATTCATTGTATAGTAATATTATCTCAAAAATGTTATAAAAGGGGAGAGAGTTCAAGTAAGAAACAGATATTAAAAAGAAAAGCATAGAAAGAAAATGTCATAATCTTTGAATAATGTAGTCCTAAGTATCATATTCAAATAAAAGTATAGTTCCATAAAAGAAATTAATTTGGGGAGATTCAAAACAAAATAAAGTTTTAAAAAGTAATGCACAGGACTTCCCTGGTGGTCAGTGGTTAAGACTCCACACTCCCAATTCAGGGGGCATGGGTTCACTCCTTCATCTAGGAACCAGATCCCATGTGCTGCAACCAAGACACAACACAGCTAAACTGATTAATTAATTAATTTTTTAAAAGTGGTGCGTATGGTAGTATAGTGATTCTCAAAGAGTGACATCAGGACTGGAAGCACCAGGAATCTTCAGAATATGTCAGCAAATTAAATTTTCAAGTCCCAACTGAACCTGACTGAATCTGAAACTCTGAGGATGGGGCCCAAGGATTAGTATTTCAATAAACTTTACTGGTGATTCTTAAATGAGAAACATTGGTTAAGTTGCATTCACTAGAGTTCCTGATTATAGAGTAAGACTGAATTTACCTGAAAGGAACAAATACAAAACTCTTGTGTGAATTAATGATATCAAACTGAGTTATTTGTAGATGTTATTATTGCTGATATAGATTTTATTGTTGTTGTTGTTAAACAAATTCTTAATCTAATTTATTGGGTATCTTGGGTAAAAATAACATTCCACCTACTCAGAAGTGAGGGCTTCCCAGGTGGCTCAGTGGTTGAAAACCCTCCTGCCAATGCAGAAGACACAGGAGACGTGAGTTTGATCCCTGTTTGGTAACCCACTCCAGCATTCTTGCCTGGAAAATTCCATGGACAAAGGAACCTGGCAGGCTACAATCCATAAGGTTGCAGAGTCTGACATAACTGAGTGGCTGAGCTCAAGCACAAGCACTCAGAAGTGATTTCCGTACATTTTCCCATATAGATCTCACATCTCAGATTTGCAAAAACAGATATGGTGATCTAGATAGATGTATAAGGTCCCTAAGAGTTAACCTTCCTAACAACCCCTGAATTGAAGGGATCAGGAATCTAGAACATGTTATTGGTGTTTGGTGGCCAAATTCTAATAGGATTTAATTCATTAAATACTTATTGAAGGATGATTGTTAGTATGCCAATGAAGTTGGTGATTTGGAAAATATATGAACAAATCATGACTTCTGATATTAAATTGCTTACCATTTTTATTTACTTAAGAAAAATCTTGGAAAAGATATATTTTACTAGAAGGTATTTGCATAACTATAAATCATCCAAGCTCTCATTTTGTGTTGGCATTCCCTGAAATCAGAGCTCAAATTATTTTGGATATCCAGCCCAGGTAAATCCACATAGTGATCACCCATGAACAATCACTCCCTCACTTATGAATCCACATAAGTCCCCTCATGAATACAAATTTGTGATTTTCTTTTAGAATTCATTCATTGTTGAGTTACAAAATTTAGTAGTAAATAATAAATTTATAGTGATCTTAGTCTCCAACAACAGAAGGTCATAAATTCTCAGCCTCATTACATTAAACACAAATTTTTGTGAATGATGTTTAAAAGCAGCAAATAGGTCAATTCCTAGTGTAGAAGTAAAAAACAAACAAACAAAAAAAACCTGAATTTAGCATGAAGGAATAGAACATACCATATCCTTGTATAAAAGAAGGAGATAGCTAGATGACCAAAGAGTGGAAATTAAATGCCAAAATTACTGGCATTTTTTTAAAGGGAACATTTTTTTAAAGGGAGCAACTAAAATAGAACTCAGTAGTGTACCAATAACTGGAATAGACTTATAATGGTAGGGAAAGTATGGATTAAAAAAAAAAAAAAAGATTAGGACTAATGGAATAATTTGGAATACAAATGTAGTCATATATATTTGGAAAATGAAAAGTTAATTTTTATTAGACTTGAATGAAAAATTGATGCTGGAACTAAAATGAAAATCTACTGAAGAATTGATTAAAACTCTGGTGATGATTAGAAATAATTAACAGGAACTAGGCTATCCTAAACTTGGAATCTAATAAACTAAGATAGAAATAAAAACATTTTTTGTTAAATGTACATTTAAGTGGTTATTTCTGATCACCTATTCTTTAGTGAATCCATGGAAAACTTAAAAGTCAAAATTATTTAGTAAACTATAGTACAAAAACCTCTGAGAAATTGACTGTAAAAATTAATATGAAAAAGTTAACATGTAAGAAGATCCAGGATGTATAACTGTTTACAACAACTTAGTGGAATAAGAAAATTTGAAAATTCTTTCCATACAATATGTAGAAATTCTGGAAAAATAAAGATAAAATTTGAACTTCTTGTTGTTGTTCTTCACTCATTCAATTGTGTCTAACTCTTTGTGAACACATGGACTGCAGCACACCAGGTATCCCTGTCCTTCACCATCTCCTGGAGCTTGCTCAAACTCCTGTCGATTGAATCAGTAGAGCCATCCAACCATCTCACCCTCTGTCATCCCCTTCTCCTCCTGCCCTCAATCTTTTCCAGTATCAGGGTATTTTCTAATAAGTTTGCTCTTTGCATCAGGTGGTGAAAGTATTGGAGCTTATTTCAGCATCAGTTCTTCTAATGAATATTCAGTTTTAATTTCCTTTAGGATTGACTTGTTTGATCTCCTTGCAGTCCAAGGGACTCTCAGTCTTCTCCAGCTTCACATTTCAAAAGCATCACTTCTTCAGTGTTCAGCTTTCTTTATGGCCCAACTCTCACATCCATACCATGACTACTCGAAAACCCATAGCTTTGACTATACGGAACTTTGTTGGCAAAGTAATGCCTCTGCTTTTTAATACCCTGTCTAGGTTTGTCATAGCAGTTCTTCCAAGGAGCAAGTGTCTTTTAATTTCAAGGTTGTCACTGTCTGGAGTGGTTTTTGAACCCAAGAAAATAAAGTCTGTCACTGTCTCCATTGTTTTCCCATCTATTTGCCATGAAGTGATGGGACCAGATGCCATGATTGTTGTTTTTTAAATGTTGAGTTTTAAGCCAGCTTTTTCACTCTCCTCTTTCACCTTCATCAAGAGGCTCTTAGGTTCCTTTTTGTTTCTTGGCATAAGGGTCGTGTCATCTGCATATCTGAGGTTATATTGATATTTCTCCCCACAATCTTGATTCCAGCTTGTGCTTCATCCAGCCCAGCATTTCACATGATGTACTCTGCATATAAGTTAAATAAGCAGGGTGACAATATACAGTCTTGACTTGCTCCTTTCCCAATTTGGAACCAGTCTGTCGTTCCATGTCTGGTCATATCTGTTGCTTCTTGACCTGTATCCAAGTTTCATAGGAGGTAGGTAAGGTGGTCTGGTAGTCCTATCTCTTGAAGAATTTCCCACAGTTTGTTGTGATCCACACAGTGCAAGGCTTTTGCATAGTCAATGAAGTAGAAGTAGATGTTTTTCTGGAATTCTCCTGCTTTTTCTGTGACCCAACAGATGTTGACAACTTGATCTCTGGTTCCTCTGCCTTTTCTAAAGCCATCTTGAACATCTGGAATTTCTCGGTTCATGTACTGTTGAAGCTTGGATTGTAGAATTTTCAGCATTACTTTGCTTGCATGTGAAATGAGTGCAGTTGTGTGGTAGTTTGAACATTCTTGACATTGCCCTTCTTTGGGAATGAAAACTGATCTTCCAGTCCTGTGGCCATTGCTGAGTTTTCCATATGTGCTGGCATACTGAGTATAGCACTTAAACAGCATTATCTTTTACGATTTGAAATAGCTCAGCTGGAATTTCATCATCTCCACTAGCTTTGTTCATAATAATGACCCATTTGACTTTGTACTCCAGGATATCTGGCTCTGGGTGAGTGATCACACCATTGTGGTTATCTGGGTCATTAAAGTATTTTTTTGTATAGTTCTTCTCTGTATTTTTGACACTTCTTGTTAATTCTTCTGCTTCTGTTAGGTCCATGCCATTTCTGTCCTTTATTGTGCCCATCTTTGCATGAAATGTTCTCTTGGTATCTCTAATTTTATTGAAGAGATCTATAGTCTTTCCCATTCTATTGTTTTCCTCTATTTCTTTGCATTGATCACTCAGGAAGGCTTTCTTATCTCTCCTTGTTAGTCTTTGGAACTGTGCATTCAGATGTATATCGTTTCTTTTCTCCTTTACCTTTAGCTTCTCTTCTTTACTCAGCTATTTGTAAGGCCTCCTCATACAACCATTTTGCCTTTTTGAATTTCTTTTTCTTGGGGATGGTCTTCATCACTCCCTACTGTACAATGTTATGAACCTCTGTTCATAGTTCTTCAAGCACTCTGTATATCATATCTAATCCCTTGAATCTATTTGTCACTTCCACTGTATAATAAGGGATTTGATTTAGGTCATACCTGAATAGTCTAGTTGTTTTCCCTACTTTCTTCAATTTAAGTCTGAATTTTGCAATAAGGAGTTCATGATTTGAGCCACAGTCAGCTCGCAGCTTGTTATTGCTGACTGTATAGAGCTTCTCCATCTTCAGCTGCAAAGAGTATAATCACTTCACACACTTGCAAAGTAATGCTCAAAATTCTCCAAGTGAGACTTCAACATTATGTGAACCACAAACTTCCAGGTATTAAAGCTGGATTTAGAAAACACAGAGGAACCAGAGATCAAATGCCAATATCTGTTGGATCACAGAAAAAGCAAGAGAGTTCCAGAAAAACATCTACTTTTGCTTCATTGACTATGCCAAAGCCTTTCATTGTGTAGATCACAACAAACTGTGGAAAATTCTTCAAGAGATGGGACTACCAGACCACCTTACCTGTCTCCTGAGAAATCTGCAGGCAGGTCAAGAAGCAACAGTTAGAACCAGACATGGGACAATGGACAGGTTCCAAATTAGGAAAGAAGTGAGTCAAGGCTGTGTATTTTCACCCTGCTTATTCAACTTATATGCAGTGTACGTCATGCAAAATGCCAGGCTGGATGAAGCACAAGCTAGAATCAAGATTGATGGGAGAAATCTCAATGTAACCTCACATATACAGATAATACCACCCTCATGCCAGAAAGCAAAGAGCCTCTTGATGAAAGTGAAAGAGGAGTGTGAAAAAACTGGCTTAAAGCTCAACATTCAGAAAACAAAGATCATGGCATCTGGTCCCATCTCTTCGTGGCACATATGTGGGGAAACAATGGAAACAATGACAAGATTTATTTTCTTGGTCTCCAAAATCATTGCAGATGGTGAATCCAGCCATGAAATTAAAATATGCTTGCTCTTTTGAAGAAAAGCTATGACCAACCTAGATAGCATATTAAAAATCAGAGACATTACTTTGCCAACAAAGGTCCATCTAGTAAAAGCTATGGTTTTTCGAGTAGTCATGTATGGATGTGAGAATTGGACTACAAAGAAAGCTGACCACCGAAAAATTGATATTTGTGAACTGTGGTGTTGGAAAAGCCTCTTGAGAGTCACTTGGACTGAAAGGAGATCAAACCAGTCCATCCTAAAGGAGATCAGCCCTGAATATTCATTGGAAGGACTGATGCTGAAGCTGAATCTCCTGTATTTGGCCACCTGATATGAAGAATTGACTCATTGGCAAAGACCTTGATGCTGGCAAAGACTGAAGGTTCAAGGAGGTGAGAACAGAAGACGAGATGGTTAGATGGCATCACCGACTCAATGGACATGAGTTAGAGCAAGCTCCAGGAGTTGGTGATGGACAGGGAAGCCTGGTGTGCTGCAGTCCATGGAGTCACAAAGAGTTGGACACGACCAAGGGACTGAACTGAGTGTTTTTTTCTAGTGATGAACACTTTGGCTCTTTTATTATTCATTACAAAGAGTGAAACACAAACGTTTATGATTCACAGTTTTCAAAGACAAAGGCAAAGTAATGGCTTGGAAAGAAAATAACTATGCTCTGTGTTTAAACGAGAGAGAAATGTCTCCAGCTGATCCTCAGGCTCCGTTAGATGCAATCATTAAATTTAACTACATTTCCTCACAAAATTCCAGAAAACTGTCGTGGCAGCACCAATGAGAGGGATCTAAGTATATAACTTTATGTTTTTGCAATATCTATTTATTAAATTTTTGTTGAACACATTATATCTCACGCACTGAGAATGTCTGGCCAGAGGGATTCATATTATCATATCCTAAAGGAAAAAGACAAACATTATGTCAACAAATAAAGTGTGATGTGATCATTAAATATTACATAGATAACCACAAAGCACAACAGGCTTAAAGAGAAGACTGGGTAAGTAGCTTTATCTGAGCATAGTTTCTTCAAAAGAGATTAAACTTTATAGAAAGATAGAAATACTCTAGTCAGAGAAGTAATTCTGTGGCTGGGAAAGTTCCAAGAATAGGAAATACACACTTCCTATTCTCTGGAGTTTCTGCTGCTGCTGCTGCTAAGTCGCTTCAGTCATGTACAACTCTGTGTGACCCCATAGATGGCAGCCCACCAGGCTCCCCCATCCCTGGGATTCTCCAGGCAAGAATACTGGAATGGGTTGCTATTTCCTTCTCCAATGCTTGAAAGTCTGGAGTTTCTAATTTATTTAATTACTTATTTCATTTGCTGATTACTTTATTGATACTCATTTATAGATACTTATTGATTACTTTCTTTGTTTTTGGCACCATATTAGGTAGGTGGAATGCAATAGTAATGATATAGTCAACTAATTTCCTAAAACACAAATATCCTCAGGTCACTTATTTTATAGATTTAAAAATATGTACTGACTCTTTCTTGACAATGAAAGTGTTCTAGAAAAGGAGACAGTTGTACATCTTGGCCACAATAAGACTCTTTAGGGAATATGAGATTTTAATTAAGCACATCTCCAGGTCTTCAATTTTCATGTATATTTTCTCCTACAGTAGATTTTCCTGAAAATGATCTTGCTGTCTAGAAATCCTCCTTTCCCAACACTTCTTTGATAATTATCATTGTCCTTTTTACTCATCCACCTTGAATGGTATTTTGTACATTCCCAAGGAACAGATATCTTCAGAGTTATAAACAAAAGGGCATTTCAAGAATTCATAGCTTCTGATAGTGATTTCCCTGAGAAAAAAGCCAGAAGGGCTTCATTAAGAAATGTTAAAGGTTGATTCTTCCAGTTCCATACTTCTTTCTCAAGATTGCTTTGACTATTCAAGTTTTTTTGAAATTCCATACAAATTGTGCAATTATTTGTTCTAGTTCTCTGAAAAATACCATTGGTAGCTTGACAGGGATTGCATTGAATCTATAGATTGCTTTGGGTAGTATACTCTTTTTCACTATATTGATTCTTCTGATCCATGAACATGGTATATTTCTCCATCTATTTGTGTCATCTTTGATTTCTTTCATCAGTGTTTTATAGTTTTCTATACATAGGTCTTTTGTTTCTTTAGGTAGATTTATTCCTAAGTATTTTATTCTTTTTGTTGCAATGGTGAATGGAATTGTTTCCTTAATTTCTCTTCCTGTTTTCTCATTGTTAGTGTATAGGAATGCAAGGGATTTTTGTGTGTTAATTTTGTATCCTGCAACTTTACTATATTCATTGATTAGCTCTAGCAATTTTCTGGTGGAGTCTTTAGGGTTTTCTATGTAGAGGATCATGTCATCTGAAAGCAATCTTGAGAAAGAATGGAACGGGAGGAATCAACCTGCCTGACTTCAGGCTATACTACAAAGCAACAGTCATCAAGACAGTATGATACTGGCACAAAGACAGAAACATAGATCAATGGAACAAAAGAGAAAGCCCAGAGATAAATCCATGCATCTATGGACACCTTATCTTTGACAAAGGAGGTAAGAATATACAATGGAGAAAAGGCAATCTCTTTAATAAGTGGTGCTGGGAAAACTGGTCAACCACTTGTATAAGAATGAAACTAGAACACTTTCTAACACCATACACAAAAATAAACTCAAAATGGATTAAAGATCTAAATGTAAGACCAGAAACTATAAAACTCCTAGAGGAAAACACAGGCAAAACACTCTGACAAACATCACAGCAGGATCCTCTATGACCCACCTCCCAGAGTAATGGAAATAAAGGCAAAAATAAACAAATGGGACGTACTTAAACTTAAAAGCTTTTGCACAACGAAAGAAACTATAAGCAAGGTGAAAAGACAACCTTCAGAATGGGAGAAAATAATAGCAAATGAAGCAACTGACAAAGAATTAATCTCAAAAATATACAAGAAACTCCTGAAGCTTAATTCCAGAAAAACAAGCGACCCAATCAGAAAATGGGCCAAAGAAGACATACACATGGCTAACAAACACATGAAAAGATGCTCAACATGATTCATTATCAGAGAAATGCAAATCAAAAGCACAATGAGGTACCATCTCACGCCGATCAGAATGGCTGCTATCAAAAAGTCTACAAATAATAAATGCTGGAGAGGGTGTGGAGAAAAAGGAACCCTCTTACACTGTTGGTGGGAATGCAAACTAGTACAGCCACTATGGAGAACAGTGTGAAGATTCCTTAAAACCTGGAAATAGAACTGCCATACGACCCAGCAATCTCACTGTTAGGCATGAATACCAAGGAAACCAGAATTGAAAGAGACACGTGCGCCCCAATGTTCATCATAGCACTGTTACAGCCAGGACATGGAAGCAACCTAGATGTCCATTGGCAGATGACTGGATAAGAAATCTGTGATACATACACACAATGGAGTATTACTCAGCTAGTAAAAAGAATGCATTTGAATCAGTTCTGATGAGGTAGATGGAACTAGAGTCTATTTTACAGAGTGAAGTAAGTCAGAAAGAAAAACACCAATATAGTATATGAACACATATATATGGAATTTAGAAAGATGGTAACAATGACCCTATATGTGAGATAGCAAAAGAGAAACAGATGTAAAGAACAGACTTTTGGACTCTGTGGGAGAAGGCAAGGGCAGGATGATTTGAGAGAATAGCATTGAAACATGTATATTATCATATGTGAAACAGGTCACCAGTCCAGGTTTGATGCATGAGACAGGGTGCTCAGGGCTGGTGCACTGCGATGACCCTGAGGGATGGGATGGGGAGGGAGATGTGAGGGAGGGTCAGGATGGGGAACACATGTACACCCATGTCTGATTCATGTGAATGTATGGTAAAAATTACAACAATAATGTAAATTAATTAGCCTCCAATTAAAATAATTAAAAAAAGAGAAACGTTAAAGGAATCTTTATCTTATTTCAGCCAGAGAACTTATTTTTGTCAAGGCTTCATTTTGTAATCCACCTGTCTGTCTGATGATTTTCCAGGCAAGAAAACTTGAATGGGTTTGCATTTCCTTCTCCAGGGGAATCTTCCTGACCCAGGATCAAACCTGGATTTCTTGTATTGTAGGCAGATTCTTCATCGATTGCAGTATAAGCAAAGCCCTGTCTACCTACACATCTACCTATATACCTACTTGCTTGTCTTGCTAATATGGATGATGGGTTTTAATGACAGGACATCTTTTATTTAGCTTACATGAAGGCTCTTTTATTTAAATTAAATGAGACACTCTGGAGCTCCAGGATTTGCAAATACCATTGTTCTTTGCATCTGTGAGGGACTGGTTCTAGGATGTGCTGTGGACACCAGAATCCTTGGCTGCTTCAGTCCCATAGTTGGCCCTCTATATCAATGGGTTCCACAACTATAGAGTAATGAATGACTGATGGTGTGTTAAGTTTGTGATCCATCATTGGTGTAATCCAAGAATGCAATACCTGAGTATACAAAGAGCTGATGGTATATGTTTTGAAAAAAATCTGTGCATAAGTAGACCCTTGAAGTTCAGAACAATGTTGTTCAAGAATCAATCATACAACTAAAACATGTATATAATATAACAGAAATTATTCTTTGACTGTGAAATATGTGGGATATTAATTCCCTAACCAGGAATTGAACCTGAGCCCCTGAAGTGGAAACTCAGAGTCTTAACCACTGGACCACCAGGGAAGTCCTCATAAATTATTCTTTGAAACCATTTAAAATTTGATAATTTTTTATGTCAATTTGGAAATATAAAACAGTATATAGTTTTTTAGACAATATAGTATATATTTTTATACTGCATATAGTATGTAGTATACACATGCATATTATATTACATGGATAATTTTTAACATTTTGAGTGTGCGTGAATGAAAATGTATGATTACCACTGGTATAAAATTAAGCCTTATCTTCTTGGCATGATAAAGAAATCTTACAATCTGGTTAAATCCTCCTTTCTTATCAGCTACTCTTTTCTTCTTGTCTTGCACCCTATGTTCTTTGCCACATGGAACAATTTCCTCTCACAAAACACATTTTGATTTTATAATCCTTAATCTCATAATCACTATTTTCATTGTCTTGAAAACACTTCTTTTTTTCTCAATCTTGTCACTTTCCAAAGTCTTCCCTGTAATTTACATGGTTACTTCCTTCTCTGTTCTCTTGAAATCAGTTAGGGCTTCTCTTGTGCTAGGTTATTACAAGGTAGTTGTCTGGTCATGGCTATGTCTCTTCTCCTCAGTACAGTTCTGTGAGGGCAGGGACTGTACTATATATTTAGCTATAACCATTCTTATCATGCTAACTATAGGATATAAACAGAAAAATAAGAAAATTGCAATTTCTTAAATTCTCAAATGTCCCCTCTTTTAAGATACTATTGACAACTTGATGAACATCTTTGCATAGATTCTCATACACAAACACAGGAATATATTAATGATTATAATTTTATCTCTTCCTTTTCATTATATAGGGGCTCCCCTGGTGGCTCAGATGGTAAAGAATCTGTCTGCAATGCCTGGATCAGGAAGATCCACTGCAGAAAAGAATGGCTACCCATTCCATCATTCTTGCCTGGAGAATTCCATAGGCAGAGGAGCCTGGTGGGCCTACAGTTCATGGGGTCATAAAAAGTTGAACATGACTGACTAACACTTTCCAGTATCTATACCCTTGTTTGTTCATTGCTTCCTTCCTTTCTTTCTTTTTATTTGGTGAAAATCATTTTATTGATCAAGTATTTGAAGAAAATTTGTACTCTTTATAAGTAAAATATTTTTTGCTACATGTCTTTTCTCAAAGTAGCAATATTAACTGAAACTAAAAGGACTTAGGGAAGACTCAATACAAGGCATTTCTTTTTTTTAAGGGAGAAAATAATTTTATTTGTAGACTGTATAATATAATAGAATACCATAGAAACCAAAGGCAATCAGTGGAAAAAAAAAATGCACACTAGACTTTTGAAAAATAGTGTCCGTATAGGGAACTTGTTCCTGAATTAAATGAAACTCCTTCTAGTGATTCACTGTTTCAGAATAATCTCTGTAATTATTTCTAATTTCTACTTTTTGTGTTATTTTCTATTTCCAGCTTGCCAAAACAAATGCCAGAAATACTTGGAAATTATCAAAAGACATTTCTCACCTATTCCCATGATTATATGATTTTTTCCATTCAGTTAATAATTTAATGAACAAAAAATACATATTGTTAAACCATCTTCATATATATATAGGATAAATTATATTGTACATAAGCTGCTAGTACTCAGTCATGTCTGACTCTTTGATACCACATGGACTGTAGCCCATCAGGCTCCTCTGTTCATGGAATTCTCCAGGTAGGTATACTGGAGTGGGTTTCCATTTCTTCTCTAGGGGAGTGTATTATTTTAGTGTATATTAAAGTTATCATTATTTTTTCTAATCCATAGTTGTTTTCTCTATTTTTATAAGTGAGCAATGACTCTATCTTAATTTTATTTTATATTCTTAGTATTTAGCATAAAGGTATTCAATAAATATTCCTTGAAGAAATGGATAGATATTAATATCTGATATTTTTAGTTAGTTAGTTCTAGTTCAGTTGGTCAGTCATGTCCAACTCTTTGAGACACCATGAATTGCAGCACACCAAGCCTCCCTGTCCATCATCAACTCCCAGAGTTTACTCAGACTCACGTCCATCGAGTCAGTGATGCCATCCAGCCATCTCATCCTCTGTCATCCCCTTCTCCTCCTGCCCTCAATCCCTCCCAGCATCAGGGTCTTTTCCACTGAGTCAACTCTTCGCATGAGGTGGCCAAAGTACTGGAGTTTCAGCCTCAGCCTCAGTCCTTCCAATGAACACCCAGGACTGGTCTCCTTTAGGATGGACTGGTTAAATCTCCTTGCAGTCCAAGGGACTCGCAAGTGTCTTCTCCAGCACCACAGTTCAAAAGCATCAATTTTTCAGCACTCAGCTTTCTTCACAGTCCAACTCTCACATCCATACATGACCACTGGAAAAACCATAGCCTTGACTAGACGAACCTTTGTTGGCAAAGTAATATCTCTGCTTTTTAATATGTTATCTAGGTTGGTCATAAATTTCCTTCCAAGGAGTAAGCGTCTTTTAATTTCATGGCTGCAATCACCATCTGCAGTGGTTTTGGAGCCCCCAAAAATAAAGTCTGACACTGTTTCCACTGTTTCCCCATCTATTTCCCATGAAGTGATGGGACCGGATGCCATGATCTTCGTTTTCTGAATGTTGAGCTTTAAGCCAACTTTTTCACTCTCCACTTTCCCTTTCATCAAAAGGCTTTCTGGTTCCTCTTTACTTTCTGCCATAAAGGTGATGTCATCTGCATATCTGAGGTAATTGATACTTCTCCCGGCAATCTTAATTCCAGCTTGTGCTTCTTCCAGCCCAACATTTCTCATGATGTACTCTGCATATAAGTTAAATAAGCAGGGTAACAATATACAGCCTTGACGTACTCCTTTTCCTATTTGGAACCAGTCTGTTTGTCCATGTCCAGTTCTAACTGTTGCTTCCTGACCTGCATATAGGTTTCTCAAGAGGCAGGTCGGGTGGTCTGATATGCCCATCTCTTTCAGAATTTTCCACAGTTAATTGTGATCCACACAGTCAAAGGCTTTGGCATAGTCAATAAAGCAGAAATATATGTTTTTCTGGAACTGTCTTGCTTTTTCGATGATCCAGGAGTGGCGGCCGAGAGGAGCAACCCCATGTCCAAGGAGAGGCGGCTGCATGGGCGCAGGAAGGCAGAGAGCAGCTACTCCACGTTCAAGGTATGAGGGATGACTTCATCCAAGGTAAGGAGCAGTGGCTGTGCTTTGCCGGAGCAGCTGTGAAGAGATACCCCACGTCCAAGGTAAGAGAAACCCAAATGAGATGGTAGGTGTTGTGAGAGGGCATCAGACGGCAGACACACTGAAACCATAATCACAGAGAACTGATATTTTTACTTGTACATAACTTTGATATGCAATTCACTACATTTATTTAGCAGTCTCTCATTTCTATCTATCTTCATTTATTCATTTATTGATCCACTCATTCACCTGTTCAGCAAATATTTGCTAGCACCCTCTGATGTGGCAGGTGCTCTGCTAGGAGCTTGTTATATACTGGTGATAAAAATAAACATGGTCTTGATCCTTGTGGAACTCTCAGTCTAGTATCTATACTATCATGAAGTTATATTAAGACCTGAAAAAATCTATATTTTTATTGGAAAAATAAAAATAGATATTACATATATCTATTAGGAAACCCCTAAGACACAAATGGAGAGTAGCAAATCAAGTATGTTATCCACATAAAATGTTTTATAGAATTCTAGATTAGCATATGACAATCTTAATGTTATACTCTTACTATATTCAACATTTTATCTCTATTAGAGGACTGTGACCAATTTGAGGCTCCTTAAGGCAATGGCACCCCACTCCAGTACTCTTGTCTGGAAAATCCCATGGATGGAGGAGCCTGGTAGGCCATGGTCCATGGGGCCGCTAAGGGTTGGACACGACTGAGTGACTTCACTTTCACTTTTCACTTTCACACATTGGAGAAGGAAATGGCAACCCACTCCTGTGTTCTTGCCTGGAGAATCCCAGGGACGGGAGAGCCTGGTGGGCTGCTGTCTACGGGGTCGCACAGAGTCGGACACGACTAAAGCGACTTAGCAGCAGCAGCAGCAGCAAGGAGTTTAAAGAACTTTGTGTAGAATTCACTGGAGAACCACATAAATGAAGGACCTGGAAAATTATACTTATAAGGAGAAATTAAAGGGATTGAAATGATTCTGCCTCTAAAATGAGAGAGCAAGACCAATTTCAAAATAATCCTGAAGGGCTCACTCAGAAAACAAAAAGAAAAACAAAACAAACAAAAACTGAACAGCTCTTCTAAATCTACTGAGGATAGATTTCTACTAAACAATCATTCAGTTGAGAATGTATTTCATTTATTGCCTCCAGACTAGAGAAACTTACTGATGGTGAGAATGGATTAACTTTGGAGTGAACAACGGGAGTTGGTGATGGACAGGGAGGCCTGGCGTGCTGCAATTCATGGAGTCACAAAGAGTCAGACACGACTGAGTGACTGAACTGACTGAACTGATGCTATCAAAAGAAAATGTAAAATAATCAAAAGTGGGCAAAACAACTACGCTGGTTTACTTGTCTTGGAAGGGTGACACTTACTTACTGACCAAAGATGGCTCAAGAATTTTCTTAGGTAAATAATAATAAATTACAATATTAATAACAATAATCTAATATTTATTGAATACCTACAGTTCTAAGTCTATGTGTTTTCTCATTTAATAATGACCTTCCCTGGTAGGTCAATTGGTAAGGAATCTGCCTACAATGCAGGAGACCCCAGTTCAATTCTTGGGTGGGGAAAATCCCCTGGAGAAGGGATAGGCTACCTACTATAGTATTTTGGGGCTTCCCTTGTGGCTCAACTGGTAAAAAATCCACCTGCAATGCCAGAGACCTAGGTTGGGAAGATCCCCTGGTGAAGGGAAAGTCTACCCACTCCAGTATTCTGGCCTGGAGAATTCCATGGACTCTACAGTCCATGGAATTGCAAAGAGTCAGACTCGTGAGTGACTTTCACTTGCACTATTTTTTATGGGAAGACTATATGTCCTGGATTCTCTTGAATGATCCAGCTTTTTATGCCTTTTTTTTAGACTAAACTTACTATTAGCTTTCTCTACCATTCACAAAACTGTCTCTGGGTGGAAAATAAATTACATTTATTAGGTAGTAAACTAGCTACCCTAGTTAATATCTATTTTTCAGCATGAGTCCTTAAACTACATAGAGGTTAAGTAATTTACCAAGGTCACACAGGTAGTAATTGAAAAGCTGTGCATTTATGATTAAATGGCTGCATATTCATGAAAATAAGAAACAAGGCTTAGCATCTTACCTCCTGCAATTAATTAATTAAATCACACTATTTCTGTGGCTAGGTATGGCAAATGCAATTCTGGACATAAATAGAGAGGAAGCCATACAACTCAGTAATATTTAAACTATACTTAAAATTCTGTGTTTAATGCATTAGAATCTATATATAAATATTACAATTCTTTTAGTTCTCAGAGGTTATATTCTTTCAGTAAGTCTTAGAAGTAAGCAATTGAGGATAGTGTTTGAAACTCAAGTAAAAAAAAGGACGTTTGACTTTAAAAAGTAAGAAAGGTGACCTTGACATAGAATATGCAGCAAAAAGGGCAGCATTAGCAGAAAGTAACCAATGGAGCTGGAGGAGATGAGAAAACTCACAGGATAAAAGATAGCTTTACTATGGGTATCTGAGCTCCTGCATATAACATCCTTTCCCTTCCTTTATTAAAGGGGAACAGAAGGCTTGTATCTAAAACACAAAGGAACCTCCTGGAAGAATAAGCCTCTTTAATCATCTAAAGGCTACTAGCTTTCTACCTGACTGGCTTCCCTTTCCTTCATTCTTGACCCAATGCACTCACAAAAATAACAGTTAATAGAAACAAAGTGATATTTTTGTGAACACATTTCTTGGCATGTTTGGATGGTATACAGATCAGTGTTCTTGGTTTGTGACATCTGAAACTGGTAAATTGTGAGAATAATTTCAAGAAACTATATACTTTCAGAGTGACTCCTCAGTTGAAATGAAAAGCCTAACAGTTTTACTTTGTTTTGTCCCTTCATTCTCTCACTTACTGAACACTGAATGAACAGCTGTTATATCACAGGCATCAAAATATATGCTGAAGATACAAAATGATGTCACGTCTCTTTCTGCAGAGAGCTTGTAGCCAAATGAAGTAAACATAAAAGTGAACTAACAAGAAAATAAACTGAGTGAAAATTTGAAAAAAAAAATTAAAACAATTGAGAAAATTTAAAATAAATTTAGACATTTTATTTTGTGTCTCAGAAATTAAAAAGAAACATCAAGTTCTTGATTCACTTGAAATTAAGTCCACTAGCAGACACAGCTGCTCACTTCTTATTTTATGCATTTTCTTCACTTGGATTCCAGCACAAGACCCCCTCCTGCTTTCTTTGTGGGGCTTCCTTGGAATTTGTAGCACTTTCACAGCATCATCTTTCAGGATTTGAAATAGCTCTACTGGAATTCCATCACCTCCACTAGCTTTGTTCGTAGTGATGCTTCCTAAGGCCCACTTGTCTTCATATTACAGGATGTCTTGCTCTAGCTGAGTGGTCACACCATCGTGATTATCTGGGTCAAGAAGATCTTTTTTGTACAGTTCTTCTGTGTATTCTTGCCACCTCTTATTAATATTTTCTGCTTCTGTTAGGGCCCTACCATTTCTGTCCTTTACTGTGCCCATCTTTGCATGAAATGTTCCCTTGGTATCTCTAATTTTAAGAGATCTCTAGTGTCTTAGACTTTTCCGCTAAAAGCTCTGAGGCACAGCCTGGCCCACTCACAGAACAAAGGATTAAGCGAACACCAGAGGAGAGCTAGCCAGCTGTGGACCAGCCCCTCCCCCCACTGGAGGCAGAGAGACAGGTGGGCAACAGTCAGAGCCGGAAGGCAAGGGGCAACCTTGGCCCCAGAGGTGGCATCCTTCACCAAACTGTGCACAGACTCTCATTTACTAACGAAGTCTTCCTGTAATTCTGGATGGTTGACATCCACCAGGAGAGTTGCAGTTGGAGATCAGGTCCCCAGAGGAGACACACGGTACACCTGAGATGGTGTTCTTGCGGTGCACCCAGGAAACTGAGGGGCTGCGACTGCGGAGGTAATAAGACGCACAACCCAGCTGGGAGAGTGAGCCGCCAACCACCTGGTCACCTGAGCTGTATGGACCTGGGAAAGGCACAGAATGCAGGCCCAACCGAGTCTGTGCCTTTGTGGAGTACCCAAGAAACTGAACTTGAGTGGTTCAGACCTGGGAAGTGCACACAACCCAGGGCCCGCTTTAGACAGTTCCCCTGCAGAGCAACCTGGAGCCTGAGCAGTGTAGACCAGAAAATCACATATGCCATGAGCAGGGGCAAAGCCAGTGTGGCCCAGACACCGTGAGCATTCCCCACACATGTCAGTGATATTTGTTTGCAGTGTTCCTCCCTCCCCAGAGCATAACTGAACAAGCGAGCCTAAATAAGTGACCACCTTTACCCCCTGTGTCAGGGCGTAAATTAGGCACTGAAGAGACTTGCAAACAGAGGAAGCTAAAATAAACAAAGAAGAGGGAAAAACTCTGGAAGTGACAGGTGCAACAGATTAAAACCCTGTAGTTAGCACTGACTATATTGGAAGGGGCCTATAGACCTTGAGAAGAAGTATAAGCTGGAACAAGGAACTATCTGAAACTGAACTGACCCCACACTGCCCTTAACAGCTCCAGAGATATTCCTAGATGTATTTTACTATTATCATTTTGTAATTTTTAAATTTTTAAGTTCTTTATTACTCCTTTGATTTTCATTTTTATAACCTATTATTACTTGCAAAAAAAGACCCTATTTTTAAAGCAAATTTCATATATATTTTTACAATTTTTGTGATTTTTTTAATATTGTATTTTTGAGAATTTAACTCTACTCTAGATTTTTAATCTTCACTTTTTGGTTTTTGTTATCAATTTTGTACCTTTAGGAATTCAATCTTCAGTACCCATTTTTACTTAGGAGTATGATTACTAGCTTGGTTGCTCTCTCCCCCTTTTGACTCTCCTTTTTCTCCCCCAGATCACCTCTATCTCCTCCCTCCCCCTTCTCTTCTCTACCCAACTCTGTAAATCTTTTTGGGTGGTCTGGGCTGTGGAGGACACTTAGGGAACTAATTACTGGCTATATCTGTCTCTCTCTTTTTGACTTTTTGACTCCCCCCTCCTCTCCTCCTGGTCACTTCTATCTCCTTCCTCCTTCTTCTCTTCTCTGTGGAACTCCTGGAACCTCTCTGAGTGATCCAGATTGTGTAGAGCACATAGGGAATTGATTACTGGCTAGATTGCTCTCTCCCCTTTTGATTTCCCCTCTTCTCCTCCTGGTCACCTCTATCTCCCTCCTCCCTCTTCTTTTCTCCATGTAACTCTGTGACTCTCTCTGGGTTTCCCTCATTGTGGAGAATCTTTTCACCATTAACCTATATGTTTTATCATTGGTGCTGTATGGATGGAGAAGTCTTGAGACTACTGTAAGAATAAGACTGAAAGCCAGAGGCAGAAGGCTTAACCCAAAACTTGAGAACACCAGAAAACTCCTGACTCCAGGGAATATTAATTGACAAGAGCTCATTCAAAAGCCTCCATATCTACGCTGAAACCAAGCTATACCCAAGAGCCAACAAATTTCAGAGCAAGACATATCAAGCTAATTCTCCAACAATGCAGGAACATAACCCTGAGCATTAAAATACAGGTGGCCAAAAGTCACACCAAACCCATAAACACCTCAAAACTCACTACTGGACACTTCATTGCACTCCAGAGAGAGGAGATCCAGCTCCACTCACCAAAACACCAATGCAAGCTTCCCTAACCAAGAAACCTTGACAAGCCACTCATCCAACCCCAAACACAGGGAGGAACCTCCACAATAAAGAGGAACCACAAACTAGCAGCATACAGAAAGGCCATCCCAAACACAGCAATCTAAACAAGGTGAAAAAGCAGAGAAATATTCAGCAGGAAAGGAACATGATAAATGCCCACCAAACCAATTAAAAGAGGAGGAGACAGGGAGTCTACCTGAAAAAGAATTCAGAATAATGATAGTAAAAATGATCCAAAATCTTGAAAACAAAACGGAGTTACAGATAAATACTCTGGAGACAAGGATTGAGAAGATGCAAGAAATGTTTAACAAGGACCTAGAAGAAATAAAGACGAGTCAATAAATAATGAATAATACAATAACTGAGATCAAAAGCACTCTGGAGGGAACCAATAGTAAAATAACTGAGGCAGGTCATAGAGGATCCTGCTGTGATGTATGTCGGAGAGTGTTTTGCCTATGTTCTCCTCTAGGAGTTTTATAGTTTCTGGTCTTACATTTAGATCTTTAATCCATTTTGAGTTTATTTTTGTGTAAGGTGTTAGAAAGTGTCCTAGTTTCATTCTTTTACAAGTGGTTGACCAGTTTTCCCAGCACAACTTGTTAAAGAGATTGTCTTTATTTATTTATTTATTTTTTAAGAGATTGTCTTTAATCCATTGTATATTTTTGCCTCCTTTGTCAAAGATAAGGTGTCCATATGTGCATGGTTTTATCTCTGGGCTTTCTATTTTGTTCCATTGATCAATATTTCTGTCTTTGTGCCAGTACCATACTGTCTTGATAACTGTGGCTTTGTAATAGAGCCTGAAGTCAGGTAGGTTGATTCCTCCAGTTCCATTCTTCTTTCTCAAGATCGCTTTGGCTATTCGAGGTTTTTTGTATTTCCATACAAATTGTGAAATTATTTGTTCTAGCTCTGTGAAGAATACCGTTGGTAGCTTGATAGGGATTGCATTGAATCTATAAATTGCTTTGGGTAGTATACTCATTTTCACTATATTGATTCTTCCAATCCATGAACATGGTATATTTCTCCATCTATTAGTGTCCTCTTTGATTTCTTTCACCAGTGTTTTATAGTTTTCTATATATAGGTCTTTAGTTTCTTTAGGTAGATATATTCCTAAGTATTTTATTCTTTCCGTTGCAATGGTGAATGGAATTGTTTCCTTAATTTCTCTTTCTGTTTTCTCATTATTAGTGTATAGGAATGCAAGGGATTTCTGTGTGTTGATTTTATATCCTGCAACTTTACTATAATCATTGATTAGTTCTAGTAATTTTCTGGTGGAGTCTTTAGGGTTTTCTATGTAAAGGATCATGTCATCTGCAAACAGTGAGAGTTTTACTTCTTCTTTTCCAATTTGGATTCCTTTTATTTCTTTTTCTGCTCTGAGAGGGAGGGTGGTGGGGGGAGGAGGGAGGAGGGTTTAGGATGGGGAACGCGGGTATACCTGTGGTGGATTCATTTCGATGTTTGGCAAAACTAATACAATATTGTAAAGTTTAAAGATAAAATAAAATTTAAAAAAAATAACTGAGGCAGAAGATAGGATTAGTGAGGTGGAAGATAGAATGGTGGAAATAAATGAAGCAGAGACAAGAAAAGAAAAAAGAATTAAAAGAAATGAGGACAACCTCAGAGACCTCTGGGACAGTGTCAAATGTCCCAACATTCAAATCATAGGAGTCATAGAATCATAGTCGAATCATAGAAGAAGAAGACAAAAAGAAAGGCCATGAGAAAATGCTTGAGGAGATAATAGTTGAAAACGTCCTTAAAATGGGGAAGGAAATAGCCACCCAAGTCCAAAACCCAGAGAGTCCCAAACAGGATAAACCCAAGGCAAAACACCCCAAGGCACATATTAATCAAATTAATGGAGATCAAACACAAAGAACAAATATTAAAAGCAGCAAGTGAGAAACAACAAATAACACACAAGGGGATCCCCATAAGGATAACAGCTGATCTTTCAACAGAAACTCTTCAGGCCAGAAGGGAATGGCAGGACATACTAAGTAATGAAAGAGAAAAATGTACAACCCAGATTATTGTACCCAGCAAGGATCTCATTCAAATATGAAGGAGAAATCAAAAGCTTTACAGACAAGCAAAAGCTGAAAGAATTCAGCACCACCAAACCAGCTCTTCAACAAATGCTCAAGGATCTTCTCTAGACAGGAAACACAGAAAGGGTTTATAAACTTGAACTCAAAGCAACAAAGTAAATGGCAATGGGATCATACTTATCAATAATTACCTTAAATGTAAATGGGTTGAATGCCTCAACCAAAAGATAAAGACTGGCTGAATGGATACAAAAACAAGACCCCTATATGCTGTCTACAAGAGATCCACCTCAAAAAAATGAACACATATAGACTGAAAGTGAAGGGCTGGAAAAAGATATTTCATGCAAATGGAGACCAAAAGAAAGCAGGAGTAGCAATACTCTTATCAGATAAAATAGACTTTGAAATAAAGGCCGTGAAAAGAGACAAAGAAGGGCACTGCATAATGATGAAAGGATCAATCCAAGAAGAAGATATAACAATTATAAATACATATGCACCCAACATAGGAGCACCTTAATATGTAAGGCAAATGCTAACAAGTACGAAAAGGGAAATTAACAGCAACACAATAATAGTGGGAGACTTTAATATCCCATTCACATCTATAGAAAGATCAACTAAACAGAAAATTAGCAAGGAAACAGAAACTTTAAAAGATACAATGGACCAATTAGACCTAATTGATATCTATAGGACATTTCACCCTAAAACAATGAATTTCACCTTTTTCTCAAGTGCACACAGAAGCTTCTCCAGAATAAATCACATCCTAGGCCATAAATCTAGCCTTGGTAAATTCAAAAGAATTGAAATCATTCCAAGCATCTTTTCTGATCACAATGTGGTAAGATTAGATCTCAACTACAGGAAAAGAATTATTAAAAATACAAACATATGCTCAAGTCCAGAAAAATAAATGACCCATCAAAATATGGGCCAAAGAACTAAACAGACATGTCTCCAAAGACATACAGATGGCTAACAAACACATGAAAAGATGCTCAACATCACTCGTTATCAGAGAAATGTAAATCAAAGCCACAATGAGGTACCATCTCAAGCTGGTCAGAATGGCTGTTATTAAAAAGTCTACAAACAATAAATGCTGGAGAGGGTGCAGAGAAAAAGGAACCTTCTTACACTGTTGGTGGCAATGCAAACTAGTACAGCCACTATGGAGAACAGTGTGGAGATTCCTTAAAAAACTGGAAATAGAACTGCCATACGACCCAGAAATCCCACTGCTGGGCAGACACACTGAGGAAACCAGAATTGAAAGAGACATGTGTACCCCAATGTTCATCGCAGCACTGTTTATAATAGCCAGGACATGGAAGCAACCTAGATGTCCATCAGCAGATGAATGGATAAGAAAGCAGTGGTACATATACACAATGGAGTATTACTCAGCCATTAAAAAGAATGCATTTGAATCAGTTCTGATGAGGTGGATGAAACTGGAGCCTATTATATAGAGTGAAGTAAGTCAGAAAGAAAAACACCAATATAATATATTAACACATATATATGGAATTTAGAAAGATGGAACTATGACCCTATATGCAAGATAGCAAAAGAGAAACAGATGTAAAGAACAGACTTTTGGACTCTGTGGGAGAAGGCGAGGGTGGGATGATTTGAGAGAATAGTATTGAAATATGTATATTATCATATGTGAAACAGATCACCAGTCCAGGTTTGATGCATGAGACAGGGTGCTCAGGGCTGGTGCACTGGGATGACCCTGAGGATAGGATGGGGAAGGAGGTGGGGAGGGGGTTCAGGGTGGGGAACACATGTACACCCATGGCTGATTCATGTCAATGTATGGCAAAAACCACTACAATATTGTAAAGCAATTAGCCTCCAATTTAGATAAATAAATTAAAATTAAAAAAGATGAAGTTTCATAGATTAACTTCTAGCTGCATATTTAGGACACTGTCATATTGTTATATAGCTCACTCTTTTAAAGCATCGTGGGTAAACTGAGTCACTACATTGTGGGTAGGAAGATTCCTGAATTATATTCTTAGAAGCAGAGGTGACTGGAACATACATAAACATATCCATTCGATTATGGATATGGGGAACATTTAATGTATCCCCAAGTCAACTATCAGAGATTTGATAGGATCCATCAAAAGAGAAGGAGACTTGATTATCTTTGTGACAAAAACCAAAGTCTTTACAATGACCTTCAAAGACCTAGATCATGCTCACCCAGTCCCCTTTACCTTTCTGATCTCCTGCCCCTTCTTCCTGGTTTCTCCTTGCTCCCTGCTTCTAACTACACTGGCCTCCTTGCTAGCTTCTCATACATCACAAAGCCTTTGTTTCCTTTCCCAGGGTTGCTCTTCTGCAGAAATTCCCTCAACTTACCTTCCTTACAGTCTTCCTCTAAACCTTTGCTCAAGTTCATTTTCCCTTAAGACCTACCCTGACCGCTTCATTTGAGACTACACTCTGCCTTCCTACCCCTTACTTCCTACTCTGCTCTACTCTGTTTTATCCATAGCTTCAATCATCTTCTCATATAATATATAAGTGCTTATTTGTTATGTTTACAGTCTGATGTCCTTGGAAGGTAAGCTGAATGAGGGCAGGGATCTTCACTTGCTTTTGTTCACTGATATATCTGGCACCAAATAAGCTTGCAAACAAACAAACAAATTGAATGAATAATATATATTGAATATATAAAATATGCTTTTGTTTTAGCATTTAAAGTTATTTGAGTATACGTTTACTTTTAAAATAGGATGTATTTGAACTTATGCATTAACTTTTGTCTGGTAAGCATTTCCAAGGTAACTTATTAAAGTCTATAATCTTTGGTCAGGGGGAAAAAAGACTACTACTTGCTAAAAAAGACTACTACTTGCTAATAAATTTCAAACTTTTATTATTATTTGAATTACATGTCCAGCTGCTGCTGCTGCTAAGTCGCTTCAGTCATGTCCAACTCTGTGCGACCCCACAGACGGCAGCCCACCAGGCTCCCCCATCTCTGGGATTCTCCAGGCAAGAATACTGGAGTGGGTTGCCATTTCCTTCTCCAGGGCATGAAAGTGAAAAGTGAAAGGAAGTCGCTCAGTTGTGTCCGACTCTTCACGACCCCATGGACTGCAGCCTACCAGGCTCCTCCGCCCATGAGATTTTCCAGGCAAGAGTACTCGAGTGGATCGCCATTGCCTTCTCCACATGTCCTACACTGCTTATAGTTAAGTAGAAATTTTCATAAAATTAGATTTTTTATTAATTCCTGGTACATATACAACATGAAATTCATTAATATACAAATAATTCATAAAGTTTAGTGGTAGCATTCTCTCTGTGTTGAGAAGGACCATAAAGTAAGGGAAATAAACATCATGTCTCTGACATTAGAGATGATGTAAACACCCTTACTACCAGCTTCATCCCTGTCCACAGCAAGATTGATATGGTAAGCCCATTGATTTGACTTTTAGAACCTTTGATATAATTTCTTACTAAATAGTAAAGTACTGTAGTGTTTTATTTCCATTTACCCCCCAAATTCTTTAATATGTACTCCAAAACTGCTGCTTTGGACAATTTATCCCCTCATAAATCTCATTTTATATGGTTAAACTCCCACTTCTATGTTGAATTTAATTTCTCAAATGTCACCCATAATCTTCAAATTCAATTACCTTTCTTCAGTGCTACTTGGCCTGTCTACGGTATGTGGTGTCATTAAATCTCTATTCCTTGCACAATTTTTTCCTTGCCTCGCATTTACCCATTCTCCAATCTCTCTAATCACTGCGTCTACTTCTTTCCTTCATTTTCTTTTTCTTTCCCCATTTCTTAAATGTGACTGTCACCCAAGCCTTCAGTTGAGTCTATCTTTTCACTCCTCAATGCAGTTATACCTTTTTAAGACTGTAAATACCACTGAGTAGGTGAGTCTCCAACCTACAATTCTAGTCATGGTCTTTCTGCTATATTCTTATTTATTTCCACTTTCCACGTGTGTGTGGGTGTTTGTGCTAGCACTCAGTCATGTCCAACTCTTTGTGACCCCATGGACTGTAGCCCACCAGGTTCCTCTGTCCAGGAATTCCCCAGGCAAGAAATCTGGGGTGGGTTGCCATGACCTTCTCCAGAGGGTCTTCCTGAACCAGCGATCAAACCCATATTTTGTATCTCCTGATTGGCAGGTGGATACTTTACGACTAGCACCACCTGGGAAGGTGAAACTTTTCATATAACATTAGTTAATTTTTCTGCTATTCCTTGCAATGGATGAAGTCTGTTCTCTCAAGGACCTAGATTCAAGGTAGGAAACAAACATTAACAAATCCCTAAATTTGTAGAAGTGTTAACTGTAATTGTGAGAACTACAACAAGAGACAGGGGAATCTAGCATAAATAAATAATAAGATATTTGTAGTAGTTTATTCATTCATTTCAAAGAAGGCAATGGCAACCCACTCCAGTACTCTTGCCTGGAAAATCCCATGGATGGAGGAGCCTGGTAGGCTGCAGTCCATGGGGTCGCTAAGAGTCGGGCATGACTGAGCGACTTTACTTTCACTTTTCACTTTCACGCATTGGAGAAGAAAAGGCAACCCACTCCAGTATTCTTGCCTGGAGAATCCCAGGGACAGAGGAGCCTAGTGGGCTGCCATCTATGGGGTCACACAGAGTTGTTGGACACGACTGAAATGACTTAGCAGCTTAGCAACATTCATTCATTTATGCATTCAACTAAGACCGAGGATGGGCAAATTTAAAGTGCAAATTTAAAGCTACTAAGACATAATTCCTTACCATGAGATGTTATTATCTAGTGTAGTGAACAAGTTGGAGAGGGCAATGGCAACCCATTCTAGTACTCTTGCCTGGAAAATTCCATGGACAGAGGAACCTGGTAGGCTGAAGTCCATGGGGTCGCTAAGAGTTGGACACAACTGAGCGACTTCACTTTGATTTTTCACTTTCATGCATTGGAGAAGGAAATGGCAACCCACTCCAGTGTTCTTGCCTCAAGAATCCCAGGGACAGCAGAGCCTGGTGGGCTGCCATCTATGGGGTCGCACAGAGTCAGATACGACTGAAGCGGCTTAGCAGCAGCAGCAGTGAACAAATATCTTAACAAGTACATACAAGCAAATACCTCAGCTTTGATCTGTACAAGTTGTAATAGAAAGTTGAGGAGGAAGATACCTATTTTATATAAGAATATTCATTAAGGATGACCCACCTCAAAGAGCAACTAAGTGAACTATTTATGGGATACATGATAATTTGGAGTTCAAAGAGAAATGATAGAATATTTGAGAAATTCTCCTCTAAAACTATTTTGCTTATAAAAAGGTCCCATTGCAATAACAAAGAAATATAAATAAAAGTTTTGAAAGCATTAGCATATAAAAGGACAAGGTTCATGAAAATTCTATCATCATTCTCCTCTTAGAAATCATGTATCTGGTGTGTATATATATATATATACACACACACACACACCATGGGATACTACTCAGTCATATAAAAGAACAGGATTTTACCATTTGCAGCAACATTGATGGACTTGGAGAGCATGATGCTAAGTGAAATAAGTCATACAGAAAAAGTTTATAAATATGATATCACTTATATGTGGAATCTGAAAAATATAACACACTAGTGAATATATTAGTAAAAAAGAGACTCATAGATAACAAATAATTGGTTACTATTGGAGAAAAAGAAGAGGGGAGAGGCAACATAGGGGTAAGAGATTTAAAAAGTGAACATGTCTGACTCTTTGCAATCCCATGAACTGTAGCCCAATAAGCTCCTCTGTCCATGGACTTCTCCAGGCAAGGATACTGGAGTGGGTAGCCATTCCCTATTCCAGGGGATCTTTCTGACCCAGGGATTGAACCCAGGTCTCTCATATTGCAGGCAGATTGTCTACCATCTGAGCCACCAGGGAAGCCCATAAGAGGTACAAACAATTATGAGTAAAATAGACTATAAGAATATATTGCACAACATGCAGAATATAGCCAATATTTTATATCAGGCCTGACTGTTCAGTTCTTAGAATAAGTTGACAATTGTGGCTAGACAAAATACATAAATATTAAGATATCTAGTCAGCCAGATGTTCACAGATGATCTACCAGCATTACTGAACAAATAAAACTGTACAAAACATCCCATTCTTGCCTGCCTTTCTCAGCAGAATGTGAGAAAGACAATGTTGTGTGGTATTCATCTCTATGATTCTCAGCCCAAGAGACTGCCTGGCATACTTGTTTTGCAAAATTAAAATTAATTGAGAAATAATATTAAAGAACCAAAAATGATTTTTCTGTAGTACAGTCATGTCACAATTTTAAATTCCTAGCTTCACATTTATTTTAATTGTTGAATTTAATCTTCAATATGTTTAACATTTTAAGCTATATGTGTGATACAAATTCTCTTTCTGCAGATTAAGATCAAATGAAAAGTTATTATTATAGATATTACTTTTAGGTCTGATTTAATTCAATTTTATATGGTATTCAACAATTGAAAATATTAGAAAATTGAGCTACATATATTTGTGTGGAGCAAAATCTGGATATATTTTTGTAAATGGGGCATTACATGTTGTACTGTGATTTTGTGAGATAGGCACCTTATATTTTTAAGCTACTTTAAGCTGCTAATGAGTCATAAAAAAATGTGACTGTATGTTTAAAACTTCTAGCAAAAGATATGTTTTGACTCACAGAATTGCAGAAAAAAATCATTTCATAGAGAATATTACATTTATATAGAAATTTAGCATAATTGAATTTGTAAGGGTATGGATATTTTTATTAGGGAAAAAAAAATAGCCTTTAATATTCCATATAGCTTCTCCTGCTTCTCACTATGGTGTTACTGAAGTCTTCTGAGAGTTAGCAATTTCTTGGTGACGTTCAAATATTTCAGATATCAAAAATTCCTTGGAGTTCTTTCCACTCCTGATTTAGTATTGTCCAATAAAACTTTCTCAGTCATGGTACAATCGAGTGTACTAAATTCATGTCCATTGAGTCAGTAATGCCATCAAACCATCTCATCCTCTGTCATCCCCTTCTTCTCCTTCCCTAAATCTTTCCCAGCATCAGGGTCTTTTCCAATGAGTCAGTTCTTTCCATCAAGTGGCCAAAGTATTGGAACTTCAGCTTCAGCATCAGTTCTTCCAATGGATATTCAAGACTGATTTCCTTCACAATGGGCTGGTTGGATCTCCTTGCAGTCCAAGGGACTCTCAAGAGACTTCTCCAACACCACAGTTCAAAAGCATCAATTCTTCAGTGCTCAGCTTTCTTTATGGTCCAACTTTCACATCCATACATGACCACTCGAAAAACCATAGCTTTGACTAAATGGACATTTGTTGGCAAAGTAATGTCTCTGCTTTTTAATATACTGTCTAGGTTGGTCATAGCTTTTCTTCCAAGGAGCAAGCATCTTTTAATTTCATGGCTGCAGTCACCATCTGCAGTGATTTTGCAGCTCCCCAAAATAAAGTCTGTCAGTTTCCATTGTTTCCCCATCTATTTGCCATGAAGTGATGGGACCGGATGCCATGATCTTAGTTTTTTGAATGTTGAGTTTTAAGCCAGCTTTTTCACTCTCCTTCATCAAGAGGATCTTTAGTTCCTCTTTGTTTTCTGCCATAAGAGTGGTGTCATATGCGTGTCTGAGGTTATTGGTATTTCTCCCAGCAATCTTGATTCCAGCTTGTGCTTCATCCAGCCCAGCATTTCACAATGATGTAGTCCTGAATATTCATTGGAATGACTGATGCTGAAGCTGAAACTCCAATACTTTGGCCACCTGATCCAAAGAACTGACTCATGTGAAAAGACCCTGATGCTGGGAAAGATTGAAGGTGGGAGGAGAAGGGGAAAAGAGAGGATGGATGGTTCGATGGCATCACCAAGTCAATGAACATGAATTTGAGTAAACTCTGGGAGTTGGTGATAGACAGGGAGGCTTTGCGTGCTACAGTCCATGGGGTCACAAAGAGTTGAACATGACTGAGTGACTGAACTGAACTGAATTCTGCATATAAATTAAATAAGCAGAGTGAGCTTTCACCCCTGGATAAAATTAAGTCAACTTTAAAACTATCATTGTACAGAAACAAGAAAAGAATAAAGCACAACAAATCCTGGGGCTCTTGTCATTCATAAATCATATATGAGATAAAAGTCATGTATGAGGAAAAAATCTCAATTTTTTACTTTCTGAGATACCCCTAGAGCAAATAATTTAGTGCCTAAATTGCAAAATTACAGTTGAGTATCTTTTGATAACATTTTAGTCCTCACATCTCTGATGAAATTTGCTCCATGTGCATGTACTGAATATCAGAGCACAATAAAGCCATGCTAGGATTCCCAGGTCCAGAAGTCAATTCAGTCTATGTGTATCATACGGTCTACAACTCAGAAAAAGTACAAATTACTGGAAGTTATGTTCAAGTTTCTCACAGTCTGAATGGAGGTTAAACTATAGTTGAATATAATTTCTATAAGGAAAAAATAAGGTATATATCTTTCTTGAGGACAAAGAGAATAATTACCTCTGCTTCTGATTCTGTTTGCTGAGTTATCTAATTCTAGTACCTGTCTCACTGACAGCAGCAGTTAATATTTGCTTCATAATGTGGTTATGAACAGTAATGTTAAAAGATATGCTCATAAAATCCCTCCCAACTGCCTATCAGAATGGCTCCTCATAAGCATTCATGATGAATTTTATCATCCTGTGGGTGTTGCATGTTTAAGTTACTAGGATACATTTTGCATGTAAGAAGAATTGTAGCACCTATGTGAAGGCAATGGGTAAAGCATTACACTTGTCTGGGTATCAGCCATAGTGGGGTGACAGGATACTTGGCAGGATAAGGCACGACCTGGGGAAATAGATGTAGCTACAAAAGGTTTACAATGGCAAGCATTCAAAGATTTTGAAAGATAGATAAGGAATAACATACAATGTTGATGAGGAGCTGGTTTGTGGTGAGGGTTAATGGGAAATAATAGAGATGGCAGAGAAGATGGAATTGTCAGAGGGATCAGGTCTGCCTAAACAAGTTGGCAAATATTTGTCATCTGGGAAGTCTATCATTAAGAAATAGAAGATGGCTCAGGAGAACGGTAGGACTATAGTGCTGAAGGGATTGAAGAATTTAAATGGGCACCTAAAATTCAATGGAACAAGGCTCAAGCCTTCTTATCAGAATCAGGTTGCAGGGTCAGGACTGGACTAGTAGTATGGTTGATGTGATAGTGTTAAGGCTTCTTTTGTGGCTCAGATGGTAAAAGAATCTGCCTACAATGCAGGAGACCTGGGTTTAATTCCTGGGTTAGAAAAATCTCCTGGGGAAGGGAATGGCTACCTACTCCAGTATTCTTGCCTGGAGAAGAATTCTATGGACAGCTTGGCAGACTACAGTCCTTAGGGTTGCAAAAAGTTGAACATAACTGACTGAAAAAAAATACACATACATACATACACACACACACACACACATACACACCGTCTTTTTTGGGTTTCTCAGGTAGCGCTAGTGGTAAAGAACTGGCTTTTGAATGCAGGAGACATAAGAGATACGAGTTCAATCCCTGGGTCAGGAACATTCCCTGGAGGAAGAAATGACAATCTACTGCAGTGTTTTTTTTTTAATTGTTTATTTTTTAATTTTTTAAATATAAATTTATTTATTTTAATTGGAGGCTAATTATTTTACAATATTGTATTGGTTTTGCCATTTTTAATTGAAGGATAATTGCTTTACAGTATTGTGTTGGTTTCTGCCAAACATCTACATGAATCAGCTTTAGGTATATATATTCTTGCCTGGAGAATCCCATGGACAGAGAAGCCTGGAGGGCTACAGTCCATAGGGTTGCAAAGAATTGGACATGACTGAAGAGACTGAGCACACATGCATGCACATCATCTTCCTATCTAAGACAGGGCTTGGTTCTAAAGACTTAGTTTAGGGGAACTCATAGGTATGAATTGATTGGCCACAGCTGGGTTGAAAGGAAGGCCTCAGGGCTTGAGATATAGATAGTACCTGGCTTGTTCCAGCTAAACAAAATGTTCCCTCCTCTAAATTCCTATCAAAGTCCTTACTTAGGATGATCCTGGGAAGCTTTGAATTGATTATTTTAAATTTACTAACAACAAAAGCAACAACCCTCTTTTAAAAACAATTCCAGTTTGAAATTGCCTAATCAAAGTTTCAGAAAGAATACAAAGAATTTCTCTGTATTCCTTACCTGGCTTTTCCAAATGCTAGCATCTAATATAACCAAACCAGTTATCAAAACCAGGAAATTAATAGGGACACAATACTGTTAACTAATCTGTAGAACTTATTCAGATTTCTTCAATTGTTTTCCAAATGTCCTGTTTCTCCTTAGTTTCCTCTGATCTGTGCTAAAGAAAGATAATTTCTTTAGCATTTGTCTTATCGAAATTCTCACATTTGAAGAGTGCTAAAGATATGCTTTGTTGAGTGTGCCTCAATTTTCACTAGTCCGAGGTTTCCTCATGGTGGAAATCATGCTATGTATTTTTGGAAATAATATCTCTAGAAGTGTTGAGCTTATTCTTTCTCACTGTTTCATATCTCAATGGCTCAAAGTATCAATAAGTCCAATTAATGGATATAAATCTCTACCAGCTTGTTAAGATGATATCTACCAGATTTCCCAACTATAAAGGTAATTTTTCCATCGTAATTAATAAACATTATATGAAGAGATACTTGTGACTGCAGTCATGAAATTAAAAGACGCTTACTCCTTGGAAGAAAAGTTATGACCAACCTAGATAGCATATTGAAAAGCAGAGACATTGCTTTGCCAACAAAGGTCCATCGAGTCAAGGCTATGGTTTTTCCAGTGGTCATGTATGGATGTGAGAGTTGGACTGTGAAGAAAGCTGAGCACTGAAAAATTGATGCTTTTGAATTGTGGTGTTGGAGAAGACTCTTGAGAGTCCCTTGGACTACAAGGAGATCCAACCAGTCCATTCTGAAGGAGATCAGCCCTGGGATTTCTTTGGAAGGAATGATGCTAAAGCTGAAACTCCAGTACTTTGGCCACCTCATGCGAGGAGTTGACTCATTGGTAAAGATTCTGATGCTGGGAGGGATTGGAGGCAGGAGGAGAAGGGGACGACAGAGGATGAGATGGCTGGATGGCATCACTGACTCGATGGACATGAGTCTGAGTGAACTCTGGGAGTTGGTGATGGACAGGGAGGCCTGGCATGCTGCGATTCATGGGGTCACAAAGAGTCAGACACGACTGAGTGACTGAACTGAACTGATACAAATACTTGTTTTATATTTTACATTTACCCACTAATTTCAGCAACTATTGATGATTCTTAATTGTAAGAATTAGTTAAAATTGCTATCGATCATGTGTTTGCCAAATAGTGGTTTCCTGTTTATGCCATTTTTTTCTATATTTGTTCATCAGAATTCCACTATAAGGAAGCAAATCCCTTTATATACTCAAATGCCTATCATCATTAGGATTCAAGGATATTTATATTATTTCAATTTTGATAATATTATTATTTGTTGTTATGTTCAGTCATTAAGTCATATTTGACTCTGCCACTGCATGGACTGCAGCATTCTGGGATTCACTGTCCTTCACCATCTCCCAGTTTGCTCAAACTCGTGTTCATTGAGTTGGTGATGGTATCAAACCACCTCATCCTCTGTCAGCCCCTTCTCCTCCTGCCCTCAATCTTTCCCAGCATCAAAGTCTTTTCCAATGAGTCATCTCTTTGCATCAGGTGGCCAAAGTTCTGGAGCTTCAGCTTCAGCATCAATTTTTCCAAAGACTATTCAGGGTTGATTTCCTTTAGGATTGACAGGTTTGATCTCCTTGCAGTTCAAGGGACCCTCAGGAGTCTTCTCCAGCACCACAATTAAGCATCAGTTCTTTGGTGCTCAGCCTTTTTTATGGTCCAACTCTCATCAGTACATGACTATCTAAGTTTGTTATTATATATTAGAAAACAGAGACATCATTTTGTCAGCAAAGGTCCATATAAGTCAAAGCTATGATTTTTTCAATAGTCATGTATGGACGCGAGAGATGGACAATAAAGAAGGCTGTGAAGTGACAGTAGCTCAGTCATGTCCAGCTCTTTGTGAACCCATGGACTGTAGCCCACCAGGATCCTCTGTCCATGGAATTCTCTAGGCCAGAATACTGGAGTGGGTAGCCATTTCCTTATCCAGGGGATCTTCCCAACCCAGGGATCAAACACAGGTCTCCTGCATTGTGGGTGGATTCTTTACCATCTGAGCCAACAGGAAAGAAGGCTGAGTGATGAAGAATTGATGTTTTTGAATTGTGGTGCTGGAGAAGACTTGAGATTCCCTAGGACTGGAAGCCTTCTAATACACTATCTAGATTTGTCATGGGGCTTCCCCAGCGGCTCAGTGGTAAATAATCCTCCTGCAATGCAGGAGACATGAAGTTGATTCCTGCATTGGGAAGATTTCCTGGAAGAGGGCATGGCAACCCACTTCAGTATTCTTGCCGGGAAAGTCCCTTGGGCTGAGGAGTCTGGAGGGCTACAGTCCATGTGGTCACAAAGAGTTGGACATGACTGAAGTGACTGAACACATACACACCCACAGGTTTGTCATAGCTTTCTTTCCAAGGAGCAAGTGTCTTCTTATTTCATGGCGGCAGTCACCATCTGCAGTGATTTTCCATCCAAGAAGTTAAAATCTGTCCTTGTTTTCATTTTTTTCCCTTTCTATTTGCCATAAAGTGATGGGATCAGATGCCACGATCTTATTTTTTTTGAATGTTGAGTTTTAAGCCAGCTTTTTCACCCTCCTCCCACCTTCATCTAGAGGCTTTTTTGTTTTCCTTCACTCCCTGCCATTAGAGTGGTATCATCTGTATATCTGAGGTTGTTGATATTTCTCCTGGCAATCTTGATTCCAGTTTGTGATTCAACCATACCCTTCTCCAGGGAATCTTCCCAACCCAGGGATTGGACCCAGATCTCCTGTGCTGCAGGCAGATTCTTTTCCATCTGAGCCACCAGGGAAGCCCAACACATTATAATCAGTACTTACTTTCAGTTCTTATCCTGCTCAAAATCCTCCAGATTTGGCTATTGGGAATTCCTTAAATCTGGCTTCTATGTCCTTTTGACATGCTCTCATTATTTTCTGAGTACTTCTTTATTTTTTTAGAGCTGTAAGATGTCAAAAAATAATTTTAAACATATACTTCTTCCATTTTTATAATAAAATCACAGAGTACTACAAATGTACATGAATTGTGTCTACATGAATCAAAAATATCTGCCTAAGGAAATAAATTGTCATTCTTCCACATGTTTAGAACTAGTCTTCATAGAATATTTTGGATTAATATCACTAACTCACCGAAATCAGTAATTTAAAATAAAGTTTTATTGTATTAGAAAGTATTTTTAATATTTTAAAGTTCATTTTGTCAGTTCTTAAATCATCAAACTTTAGAAATATTTGTAAATAAAGACCAGTGCATGTAGCACTGAAATAATATTTATACAAAGAGAGTGATCAACACGACCCACAAATTTTTGTCAGGTAGTATATAGAGACATTATTGCTTACCAGGTAGACTCGATATACCTCATTTGTTTACTGACTCTACATACATCTTTTCAATGAGTTATTGATGAGCTTGTAACTCAAGAGTGGTAGAGCAAAACAAAGTTAGAAAATCATGATGAAAGGTCATCAATAATTTTGTGAATGCATTCACAGCCTGCCAATTGAATATATTATTTATGCAACACTGGTTTCAATATATATTATATCACCATATGGGAGTTGTTGGAGATTTATTTCACTTATCTGGAGGAATCTTGTTTCAAACAATTGTTTCTGACCTCTTAGATGACTGGCAATTCTACCTCAAAACATAATTACCAGCTTCACCCAGGATAATTCAGTTCCCCGTTTCTGAACAACCCCCCTTTTTTTCCTGTCACACCACTGAGTTTTCTAGAATATATTTGAACTTTGCAGTGTATGTGTTTATAGGGTATGTTTGTGGTGTGTGTATTTAGGAGTTGGAAACCAGTACAGGATTATCAGTTTATATTTTACACAGGCAAGACTATTTTGTTAACTACTATTTCCTATCACTGTTATTCTATATAGAAATTTTTTAACACTAAACTGCAGAAACAACATCATCTCAGAATGATCATATTAGCACATCATTCTCCTTTAAATTCAATACAGTCAGCTTTGTGACAAACTCATATATTGCTACTATTTTTTTCCATTTCACCTCAGACTGTTGAACTGAAGACATGAATGAAATGTTTTGAAGAGCAATCTCAATACTAGCAGATAAACAACTGTAATAAACAAATGGGTACACTACTATTAAACTATTAATCCTTCAGAGAGTAGCTAGATGGCTCATTTTGCAAGAATCATCTCTTTTCTTACACTTCTACTTTTTTGTGGATACACTTCTTTTTTTATAAAGAATAGGAGGGCTCTGAGACAAGCTACTACTATGACTAATTCTAATCTAAAAGGAAGAATGATCGGGAGCTCAGGGTAGTTGTACAGACTTGCTAACTGCTCCTAGAGTATGAGCACGGCCCAAATTCTTCCTGAAATATTCTCTGCACCTACATTTAGAAGGTTTAAGAATTTCCTTTCACTAGTTCTGCCTTATCAGCTTTCTACATTCTGGTGGTATCTCTTGCTTTTCCATAACTTCAAATTTAGTCTTACTACGTAGTCTTGATATTGATTTTCTTTTGGATGGTCTTGTTCTTGAACTTAATTTTTACCAAACTTTCATTAACACCTGACTTCAAATTTTAAAACCCATAAGTTAGTTCTGCCCTCTACTTTCTTGTCTAATCTCAGGTCTGGGACACACCTATAAGAGCCAGAGGACTTCCAGTTCTCTGAAAATGACCTTCATGTCTGAAGGTAGAAACAACTGCATTTTACTACTGTATAACTAGATTAAACACTAGTTCTGTTCTCTATTTCTATCCCAGCCTTACTGAAGAAGTATTATTTCTGAGCAAAGCTCTCTAGCAGGTAGGGTCTTGATTTCAAGTTATGTAATACGTAAACTTCTAGATTTCTTGATGTTTGAGGACTAAGTTTGAATTTGGAATGCTTGATCCAACAGTGGATATTAATTAAGTATCTACTGTTAGAGTTACACTTGATCCATGGCCATGGACATTCCTTTGAGAAGTGATGCTGACTGTCACTTGCTCTATATCCTCTCTCCTAGGTTTTATTTCCTCTGGCTGAATGCTCATGGGTTGACTCTAGAAAAACCTAGAATTTCCAGCCATCTTCAAACTTCAGAAACCACTATTGTTTGGGACCACCAACAATTCACTCAATGCTTACTACCCTTTATGCCAAAGATAATAGGCTGTGGAGAAGTGTTATTAACATTGAAGCAAAGAAACTGTTTCTCGTCTAGGTCTAATTTGTGGCAGGCAGCCAGAATTACATGCCGTCTCCTCTCCAGATTCTGTTTACAAGTGGCATGAAAAACAGAGTTTCACTCTGGGAGAGCCATCACTCAGAAAATTATAGCCATCTAGGGGTGCCTGTAGTTTGACATGACTTGTCGGCTGTGGTTAGAAACAGACAACTACATGTGATGTTGCCTATGGGGAGGTCAGTTGTCAGGGAAGTTTCAGAACCAATTAGCAGAAAACCCAACTCAGTTTAGGTTAGGAAATAAAAGGAAATTTATGGTTCAGAAAATTGATACAGGTTAGTGAAAGTATTGGTCACTCAGGCATATCTGACTGTTTGCAAACCCATGGACTGTATCCTCTGTTCATGGAATTTTCCAGGCAAGAATACTGGAGTGGGTTGCCATTCCCTTCTCCAGGGGATCTTCCCAACCCAGGGATCAAACATGGGTCTCCTGCATTGCAGGCAGATGCTTTACCAACTGAAGGTGGCTCTAATTTAAGGCCCAGTTGAATCAGTGTTAAAATGGTGTGATCACAGCTTGGCATTCTTATGGTTATAAGTTGTTTTATGTCAGTGGTATTGGTTCACGTGGGTCCAGTCTGTTATTTTCCCAAACTACTTCCAAAACCATGTTCCAGTGGCTTGTATTTGTTTACATACTTTGTTCAAGAATTGAAGACATCGAAATGTGAGGGGCAACTAGCTAGGCTTGACTCATATTCTCTTCTTTTGGAGATAGGAGTGAAATGTCACCTAAACACATGGATTAAAAGTGGGAAGTGTGTCAACGTCCAGAGAAAATCTTGGTTATTAATTCAAGAAAAAGGATGAATGGCGGCATCCTATTCATAGGATGAATGTTGGTGGCATGAACAACTGGTTTTTCAGAAAGAAATAAGTAACAGTGGCTGGATAGTAGCTATGAATTGAGTCGTGCCATGAAGAACTGAAGTTCAAAGTTGGTAAATTGTCCCCTCCTGATCCTTCCTCCCAGAAAAGAAACAAAAACAAAAACAGTTGAATATTTCCTGTCTTTTTATTGTTTCTAGATATATATAATTTATATAACTTAAATTCTTTTTAGTTTGCATAGTGGAAAATGGTTCCTGGTGGTGCAATGGTAAGGAATCTGCCTGCCAATGCAGTGCCGGGGTCCAGCCCCGGCTGATCCAGGGTATTCGAAGCGGGGACAGCTTCGGCAAGGGTCAGGATACAATAGCTTCAATTAGATATTAATTAAACATATAAAGAGTAATAGAATAAGGATAGCTCAGTAGGAAAATTCAGTGGAGAAAAGAGGCTGAGTGGCTTGGTTTACGCGGGAGACCAATAAAACTTCACGACAAGAAGTTTGCACCACTTACGTAGGCCACAGGCGTCCTTCCGTTCTCCCAAAGGAGAGGAGACACTGAGGCCTCCCCGGTCGGATCTTAGAAGCCCAGGCATAATTAGTAAGCATGGTGGGTTCCACGCTCCAGATGGAGACTCAGCCAGAGTGAAAGAGAGAGAGACATGGGGAGACCAGTATTTCGAGAAACAGATCCCAATTCTTTATTTTTCAGAGTCTTTTTATATACTGAGATGTTATACAAAAGTCACGCGGGGACAGCAGTCCTGACTTTTATTAAAGTCGGGTGCTTCACACAAATGTATACAGAGGTCTTAGGGGTGTTACATCATCTTCTGGCCAGGGGGCCTGCTGACAATTTACGACCCTCTCCTTGTGACAGTGGTCAGTCAACCAGAACACTTTTTTCTCCAAGGGTGATTATTCTGAAAACAGACACCACCCAAATAAAGTTACATTCCTATAGGGTGAAGGTGTAGTGGGTTTTAGTTAAGGAAAGAATTTACTTAGCCTAAGGTCTAACGTGATTAATATCAAAGGTTAATACTTATTTCTTCTATATATTCATTAATGTGTGTAAGGGCAGGGGATATGGAGACTTAGCAACAAACACTGGCTCAACAAATGACAAACCCTTCACCAATAAATTTCTAATCAGCCCACTATACTTATACTAATAGTTTTCTAACTTTTCTAAGGAACCTGTTTTTAGAAGGTTTAAAGCATCTCGTGTCTCTCACGGTTGGGAGGCTGTGAGCAATCACATGTGGCCGGACAAGCCTGTCAGGCAGGCTAGAGAACTTTCAGAGGAGTTTGTAGGTTAAAACACTCTTATCATGCCCAGGAATTATTATTAACTGGAGCTCTAAGTTAACTCCTTCTCTGAAAGAGGTGGTGGGGGACAGCCCCCCGTAAAGTCAGAGGTGTAGGTGAGAGCACAAAGTAGTAAAGTAGGCAGGCTCTGGTTATGGGGGTAGATGCTCGAGGATTTCCAGGGGGACTCCTGAGGCTCGATCCCGCCTTTGCGTATGTTGAGCCTCCTTCCTCATGACCTTTGCCATGGGCGGAGTACCTCACTCTGGCCCCAACAATGCAGGACTTGAGGGTTTGATCCCTGGGTCAGAAGGATCCCCTGGAGAAGGAAATAGCTACCCACTTCAGTATTCTTGCCTGGAAAATGCCATGGACAGAGGAGGCTGGTGGGCTATAGTTCATGAGGTCACAAAGAGTTTTGAACATGACTGAGCATGCACAGATGCACATACATAGTTTTATGATTCTAAGTAAGAAGTAACCCTGTCCTTTGCAAATTCAAAATAGACAAAATAATTTTGTTTTGAAATCATTAAAACTCATTTGTCCAAAGTTAATGCTCAGATATGCTTACTCAGTTCCTTCTTAACTTCCCTTCCAAGGAATCTATGATCTTGCCGGGTTTTCATTCCATGTTGTTCTTGTTCAGTCTCTAAGTTGTATCTGACTCTTTGGGCCCCAGGGACTGTAGCACACACCAATACAGTCATCTTAAAGCTATCATTTGTGAGGCACAAAGCTAGATGCTGCTTGATAAACAGTATATAAAATATGAGTTTTGCTTTCAGATGTTTATAATCTAATTAAATTTTCAGTGTTGACAAAGGACCAACCAAGAAGAAAGTCAACAGATGCTTGGAACTGCTCTTGGTCTCTCTATAGGGCTTCTTCACATAAGCTAATTTGATGCCTATAAAGGACTAGTCATGTATGAAACGAGTCGCCAGTCCAGGTTTGATGCACGATACTGGATGCTTGGGGCTGGTGCACTGGGACGACCCAGAGGGAGGGTATGGGGAGGGAGGAGGGAGGAGGGTTCAGGATGGGGAACACAGGTATACCTGGGGCAGATTCATTTCGATATTTGGCAAAACTAATACAATATTCTAAAGTTTAAAAATAAAATAAAAAAAATTAAATGATTTGAGTGTTCCATTTAGAATTTCCAAACCATGTGAGCAACCATCTTCAAAAACCTCAATACCAGAGAAAACTGTACAGTCCCTGAGAATGTACAAAGAGCTTATGCATGAAATAGAATATAATTGTAGGAGTATGAATAATTAGCCTTCCAAATCACAAGTGCTTTCAACACAGGATATGCCTTTAGTATCCCCAGTAAAGAGGTTAATGATTAAATTGTTTTTCCATTTCAAACTTACTTTTCAGATCTTTATTCTATTTCAAAATTTCCATAATGAGCATGTTGTGCCTGTCACAAGTTGACTTCATTGCTGAAACTTTCATGTTCCTATCATTTACTTTCATCCCCAAAGTCTTAAACTTCCAGTCGCTCCCTATAATTACTTCTCCCAGTCACACCTGTCATTAATCATCTCGGAAAAGCCCATGCAAAGTCATAACATTTGAAGGGCATAAAAAAGATGTAAAGCCTCTGATGGCATCGCCTGTGTTAGCTTACATGAATTGGAAAAATATTGAGCTTTCTCCCCAAAGGACGATTATTGACCCAGCTGGGACCTCAAATAACAAAGCAATAGTCTGAGCAAGAAGAATTCTATTTACTATGCAGATTTATACTTATGTTTTTATGCCAGCTTAAAAAAGAGTCTTGAATAAAACAGGAGAAAAAAAAAATGAACAAGAAAAGATCCTTAACTTTACTCTGCCAAATACTTCTTGCCAGTTAAAGTTTCAAAATACCTCAAAATATGACATATTCTTCTCTAGACATGTCACTTTCTATGAGCATAATAGAATTTTAGATGTCTTTTATAAGACAAAAGTCTCAGCGAACATTTTAATCTTAGACCCCTAAGCAAATATTTATGGTGATTTCTACCCCCAAGTACCTACAAACCTAACTGACAAAGCTATAAACTAAATATGGAAACCGGCTGGCAGTAAACTTGGCAGTAGTTGTCAGGATGAGTGGTACTGGTGTCGTTTCTTTGCCTTTGTGGAATTATAGGGGTTAGATGAGGAGGAGCTATGACATGACCATCAACTGATTTTCATATACTCAGCAAGTCTACCAGACCACTTCCCCGGACAAAACAGTTATCTCAGTTGATGTCTTAGCCAACCAAAGCTAGATTGGACATTAATTTGATAACTTACAAATTATTTAAGTCTTATTTTTTAATATTTGGAAGTTAACTCTTTTTTTAAATTGATTTTTTTCTTTCAATTTTGGGCTGTGCTGGGTCTCTGTTGCTGTGCCTGGGCTTTCTCTAGTTGTGGCAAGCAGGAACTACTCTTCACTGTGGTCCATGAGCTTATGACCGCAGTGGCCTCTCCTGTGGAGCATGAGCTCTACGGTGCGGGGCTTCAGTAGTTGTGGCTCCCGGGATCTAGAGCGCAGGCTCAGCAGTTGTGGTGCACAGGCTTAGTTGCCACGTGGCACGTGGTTTCTTCCCTAACTAGGGAACAAACTCATGTCTCCTGCATCGGCAGATGGATTCTTTACCACTGATCCACCAGGGAAGCTTAAGGGAGGTAAACTCTTTAAAAAAATCTATTTAGTACTTTTTTTTTTTCCTATCCTATGCTATTATCTTCACCCTATTTATATAAATGTTATCACCTGGCATCAAAAGTTACTACTTATATGTGAAGTGAAAGTCTCTCAGTCATGTCCGACTCTGCAACATTTTGGACTATACAATTCCAACCCTTTGGAATTCTTCAGGCCAGAATACTGGAATGGCTAGCCTTTCCCTTCTTCAGGGCATCTTCCCAAACCAGGGATTGAACCCAGGTCTTCTGCGTTGCAGGTGGATTCTTTACCAGCTGAGCCACAAGGGAAGCCTCAGAATACAGGAGTGGGTAGCCTATCCCTTCTCCAACTGATCTTCCCAACCCAGGAATAGAATCAGGGTCTCCTGCATTGTAGGAGGATTCTTTACCAACTGACCTATCAAGGAAGCCCAAATTACATGTAATGATTGAGAAATCTAAATCATTTTGGATAATAGTATTCAAAGAAATTAGGGATGATAGGATTGTTTCAATAAATGAACAAGGCAAACAAGTGGGAGTAATTAGACTAAGCAATAATATATATAGACTGTTCTTTATTAAGTTTCTGATTAATTACATGGAGCATTGTGATAAGGAGTTCTTGATAGATATGTTCTTATTCCTTAGGAAGTAGAATGAATGGTTCCAAGAATTCTTAGACTTAACTCCTGACCATGGTTAAGTGTTCGTCAATCTTTTAGCTAGAAATAAAAAGACCCTATGTCCCTTTTTTTTTTTGGTGGTGGTATAAGTGACATTAGATTCTTGTTGAACCTTTTCAGTAAACATGCATCTGACCTTCTCAACCCTTGTGTTGGCAATGATTTTACATTTCTCCTTTCTCTAAGTCATGTGATACAAATATATCTTTCTAAACTTTATGTGACTGAAGTTAAATTTTGGTGGTTTCTTTTGACACTTTTCATCAAATGCTTAATTCATGTGTTTTCTAGTAATATTAGGATTCTATAAATGTAATGCAACTAAAAAACTATTCTGTGAAAATAATATAAAAAAGCATAAAAGTACACATATGAAATATTTGGTGTAGTAATCATATACAACTCACATTAGATTGTTTTAAAACTTATTATGCACCTGAGTGCCATGGTCCTCAGCTGTCAGCTTCCTGAGCTTGTATCAGTATCCATCTGGCATATGTTAATGATATGTATCTTGATGTATGATGGTATATTGGTTTCACAGATGATTCATTTCTTTCCCAGCCTCCTTCATTGCATTAAATGCAACCACTATGCACCCAGTTGCTTAATCCTGAAATATGAGAGTTGACCTTGACTCTACATTTCCTCACTTCCCCACATCTGGCATATCAACAAACCGCAATTGTTCGTTTATTCAAGGTCTCCAGAGGAAACAGAATTCATCCCAAAAGGTTCAAATGAAAAGACTTCAATAAAAAAGATAAGTTTCAGTGGTGTGAGAATTATGAAACAGACAAAGAACAGTGAGGCAAACAGAGATTAATAACAGTAGGAAGCCAATAATGTACCAGGGGCTGAATGGATAAAGGGAGAAAGGAATATTATCAGAATCAGGAAGACCTGAGAAGATGGAGTAGATGGAGGAGAAATCATAGTCCTGGGGAAATGCAGGTATTATCAGAGATCAAAGCTGAAAGTAGGGAGTGTGTAAGAGAGGGAGAAATACCTTCGTACCTTCGAATTTTCTACCAGCATATCCTGTTGACTAAAACCAAATGGAAGACATCTGGAAATGGAGCATGGATGATACAGTAAGGAAGATCAGCCTCTTAACTGCAGAGTAGAGCAGAGAAGATGAAAAAGGTTTGGGAGGCAATAGGATAAATTGACAGTATATGGCATGTTGTACCTTAAAAATATAGCCAAACTTATTCCTTTTAATTTCATTTTGTTGTAAAACTACTCTAAGCCAGTGTCACGTCTCACTTGGCCCTTTTCAATATCATCCCAACTGTTCATTCCATAACTGCATGATTACCTCTCAACAACAGATTTTATAAAATTATAAATTTCTCCTGCTTAAAACTCTTTGATAGCTCTCTGTCACACTTATAAAACCCCAATTTCTCAAAGTGTGGTAGGTACAAGGCATAGGGTTGAAAAAGAACAAAGTGGCAGTAGATTCAGAATGTTTTTCTAAGGTTGTCTATGTGGTTAATGAAAGCTACACTGAACTTCCCATTTGAGCCTATTATTAACAGTCATAGCCACAGTTCTTGACTAGGCTGCTTATTTATTCACACTGAAAAGAAAGATCTTCCTATGACGTGATGAGGAAATGAAAAATACCTTTGATTGTTTACGTGTTTTATTTAAAATTTTATAATGAAAATTTTCCTCTTTTCTCAAGGCTTCTCATAAAATTATAAAATATGAAATTCAAAATATAATTGAGACAGTCATTGGTACAACTCTCCAAGTACAAGAGGGGGAAAAGTGAGTCTCAGAAATATGAATGGATTAGTTCCATGTCAGTAGAGCTAGATAATGTTGAATTCTGTTTTAGAATCCAGTTCCTTCAACTTCCAAGTCAGTTTTCCAATAATTATATTGATTTTCTTCATAGCTGATAACTAGTTTCTTATATCTAATACCTTTGAAGACATAGAGTGTGGTGCCTTTGCAATACTTAATATTTATTTTAATTCTTTAGTTTTTGCTTTAAAAGCAATGTAATAAAATATGTCTCCTTTTTTGCTTTTATCAAATACATTCAGATTAAAATAAATTGTTTGGTCACTAGAAACAGAATCTTGACAACCACTAGCTGATGTTTGGAAAAGTTCAGGATGAGAATGAGCACATTGCTATGATGTTTGTCAGTGCTGAGGCAGCTAATAACACACCTCTAGGTTTCCAAATCATTGCAGCCATGTGCACTGAAGCTTCTCATAGCAATCAGCTTGTAAGAGTCTACTGTCGCCACAATGAGTTTTTATCAAGGTCATGTGAAATTTATCCTTAACTTTATTGTTGTTTGTCGTGATGAATGTATACATGTTGACAGTAGTGAACAGGTTCGGTTTGGAAGCGTTTCTTATAGAAAACTAAATACCTAACAGGCATCAATCCATCTAAAAATAGCTACTCCAAAAGAACAATTTTACAATTCAGTTGTGTTTTAGGTGAAAACATTCTTATGATTTACTTAAACTCTTTTTGGTACAATTAGGACAATGGAGTTATTTTTAGACTATAATCAAATATGCTTAGTCACTCAGTCGTGTTCAACTCTTTGCGGCCCCATGGACTGTAATCCGCCAGTCTCCTTTGACCATGGAATTCTCCAGGAAAGAATACTGGAGTGGGTAGCCATTCCCTTGTCCAGGGGATCTTCCTGACCCAGGGATCAAACTTGCATCTCCTGCATTGCGGGCAGATTCTTTACCATCTGAGCCATCAGGGAAGACCCATATAATCGAATAGTTACCAAACTAGAATCATTTGCCTGTTATCAATGTTTTAGTTTTTCTTTTTTTCAGAAATAGCTCTTCTTTTCTATATCATTGCTTTGTACTGCTTTTAATTCTCACCCACAACTTATCATAACACAAGAAAAATTTGCTAAGTATCTATTATGTACCAATCACTGTGCCAATAATTATAAAGATTAATGGGCCATAATGTACTCAAGAAACAAATATAACAGAGAATCAGGGTAGTATTATGAAAGATGGAAATCAACCCTGAATATTCGTGGGAAGAACTAGCGCTGAAACTGAAGTTCCAATACTTTGGCCACCTGATGTGAAGAACCAATTCATAGGAAAAGATCCCGATTCTGAGAAAGATTGAAGGCAAAAGGAAAAAGGGTAGACAGAGGATGAAGTATTGGATAGCATCACGGACTCAATGGATGTGAGTTTGGGCAAACTCTGAGAGATAGTGAAGGACAGGGAAGCCCGGTGTGCTACAGTCTATGAGGGTCACAAAGAGTCAGATACAACCTTGTGACTGAACAACAACAAATGAAAGATGAAGGGCATTCACTTACTCATTTATTTCAGTTCAGTTCAGTTCAGTCGCTCAGTCGTGTCCAACTCTTTGCGACCCCATGAATCGCAGCATGCCAGGCCTCCCTGTCCATCACCAACTCCCAGAGTTCACCCAGACTCACTTCCATCGAGTCAGTGATGCCATCCAGCTATCTCATCCTCTGTTGTCCCCTTCTCCTCCTGCCCCCAATCCCTCTCAGATTCAGAGTCTTTTCCAATGAGTCAACTCTTCCCATGAGGTGGCCAAAGTACTGCAGTTTCAGCTTTAGCATCATTCCTTCCAAAGAAATCCCAGGGCTGCTCTCCTTTAGAATGAACTAGTTGGATCTCCTTGCAGTCCAAGGGACTCTCAAGAGTCTTCTCCAACACCACAGTTCAAAAACATCAATTCTTCGGTGCTCAGCCTTCTTCACAGTCCAACTCTCACATCCATACATGACCACTGGAAAAACCATAGCCTTGACTAGATGGACCTTTGTTGGCAAAGCAATGTCTCTGCTTTTGAATATGCTATCTAGGTTGGTCATAACTTTCCTTCCAAGGAGTAAGTGTCTTTTAATTTCATGGCTGCAGTCACCATCTGCAGTGATTTTGGAGCCCCAAAAAATAAAGTCTGACACTGTTTCCACTGTTTCCCCATCTATTTCCCATGAAGTGATGGGACCAGATGCCATGATCTTCGTTTTCTGAATGTTGAGCTTTAAGCCAACTTTTTCACTCTCCACTTTCACTTTCATCAAGAGGCTTTTTAGTTCCTCTTCACTTTCTGCCATAAGGGAGGTGTCATCTGCGTATCTGAGGTTGTTGATATTTCTCCTGGCAATCTTGATTCCAGCTTGTGCATCTTCCAATGCACATCAGCATTTCGCATGATGTACTCTGCATAAGTTAAATAAGCAGGGTGACAATATACAGCCTTGACGTACTCTTTTTCCTATTTGGAACCAGTCTGTTGTTTCATGTCCAGTTCTAACTGTTGCCTCCTGACTCATTCATTTAGTAATCTGTTAAATGATACATGCTGAGCACTGCTAGTTTCTAGGGATACAAGGATAAATGAGTAAGCCTCTATCCTCAATTTCACCATCTATTGCGATCAATATACACAGAAATCAGTGTAACACACTATGATTATGTGTAAGTATAGAGACATGCAACTTGAGTTATGGGTGCACAGAGAAAGAGGAACAGTTTCAGACTTAGAGGACCAGGGAAACCTCTCTGGAAGAGTAATTACTTACATGGTAGAACACAAGTAATAAAGCTATCAAAATGAGAAGCAACATGGTACACCTGGGGGATCTACAAGCAGTTGTGATTAACATAAAGTAAAACACAATATAGGGAGTACTGAGAGGTAAGACAAGAGAGTTGAGTAGGGCAAGATTTTGAAGGATTTTGAATGTCATATCAGGGACATTGACATTTGTTCTTTGGTCAAAGAATAATAATAACATGGTTTTGAGTAGATGAGCAGCATAATTGTATTTTCATATACCATCATGCCAGTGTATTAGATATTAAATTTCTCAGTACAGAATGCAAAGTAGAGAGCTGAGTTACAAGACTGATGCATTAGAGCAGGCCAGTGATGACCACAGATTAAAGAGATTGGTAGAATATATGAATAAAAGGTTTATAAATTATAAAGGATCATGCCTATATGGCAAGAGTTTATGATTGATTGCAATTAGATTAGGGAAATAAGGAAAAGAAATGAATAAAAAAAAAAAGAAAGAAATGAATCAGTCTTATGCCTAGATCTCTAACAGAAAAAAATCAAGAAAAGCAATAGAGGTTTTTTTTTTTTTTAAATGGAAAAGGATGATGAGCTTAATTTTAGATATAGACTATAAATTTAGGAAGGGCAGAAAGAAGTATGTTTTGTTAATAACCATATGTCTGATGACTAGCACAGTTCATGGTACACTTTGGGCATTTCATATATATATATATATATACACACACACACATATACATATTATATATACATATTAAATATACACATATATATGATATAATGACAAGGGAATATTGAAGTGTGTTTGTAATATTAATATTCATTTGAAATATTTACCAATTTTTTATACATGCATCTGAAACTTAGGAAAAAGAAATGATTAATGTAAAACTTAGAAGTCTGGTTTAAACTTGTATTGGAAACCATGAACATATAGGTGGTGATTGAAACCAAGAGAATGGATGGTATCAGAGAGAGTGAATTATGATAATTTCAATGTGCTAAAAACCAGAGATAGAGAGAGAGAGGAGGAGTCCTAGAGTTACAGGGATAATCAGAGAATCTGTGTCACAAATATGAATGAGTAAGGATTTTAGGAGAGTTTGATAATATCAGATACAATGAAGAGATTCTAGGCATGATGTAAAGTATGTTCTTGATTTGGTAATTAGGAAAAATCAAGTTCAGTGGAATATAAGAAGAACCCAGATCAAATAATAAGTGCTGAATGATAAATAGGTTGTCAGGAAGTAAACTCAGCATGTTTAGATTACTCTTGGAAAGAAAATGGCTTGAAGATGAGTGTGGTTGTAATTTTGCATCTGAGGATGAGATTTTTCAGTGACAGTCTTAAAGATGAAAACAGGATGAAAAGCAGTTGAATGTGGCAATAGAAAGAGATTATGAAAGAGGGAAAGAATAAAAAGAAAAAGGAACTACATGAAAAGAAATATGATTTTCATAAATGATTAAGCACTACAGAAATCTGAAGATGAAACATTTTTGTGTTAAAATGTTGGAAGGAAATTCACTCTTCAAAACTAGAAGAAAGGTGAAGGTAAATGAAAGTGTCAGTAAATGTTTGAATCACAGAGTGGACATTCTGTTATTTCCTAACATAAGAGACAAGTTTGCTTTCTGAGAGTTCTGAGATCAGGAACTGAGTATAGCGTTTGAAGAGATATGCAAATAATTATTATTGGAGAACACCTGAAAGAGAAACAACTGAGGGTAAATGGAAGGATTGACAGCCAGTACTCTGATACCCAACTGTGATCCAAGGGCAGACATTTGAAGTGATAATTCTGTGTAGGTATTCTTCCATAGCTCTCAGCCACTCTAGGCTTTGGACAAGTGAAAGTGGATTGCAATGTCAGCCAATGCGATACCTTTTTTCTGGTTGAATACATTTTTAGGGGAAAAAGAAAAGAAGTTTAAAATGTGGTAGAAAAGTAATTTAATATTCATCGGTCTTAGGCTAAGTCAGAAAAGAACAGATGTTTTGAGGAAGAAAATTGAGACATCAAGGGTTTTTAAATCTCTCTATATAAAGTTAAAGAGCAGCAGATGTGTGATTCATGAACTAAAGGTTAGAAAGTGCAGAAAGCTGTAGTCAATATATAGTTGAATTCAGGATTTCAGAAGTAAATGTTGTAGGTGAAAAATATTAAGGTGTGGCCAGGAGAGTGAATGACACAAATATAGATGTGGAGTCACCAAACTGTGGGGCTAAAAATTTGGATAAATTTAACCATGTGGATTTTGAAACCACCTAGATGACAACTGGGGGAGAAGGAAATGGCAACCCACTCCAGTATTCTTGCCTGGAGAATCCCAGGGACAGAGGAGCCTGGTGGGCTGCCGTCTATGGGGTCACACAGAGTTGAACATGACTGAAACGACTTAGCAGCAGCAGTGGCAGATGACAACTGAACTTAAGGCAGAGATGAGGAATATGACAGAGGTACCAAAAGGTTTAATAATATGGTGATATAAATATATCTTTAGAAAATTACAGAGATAAGTATAGATAGAGCAGAAAGGCATGAGCTTTATACATATATTTATGGAGATCTAGAAGATTGTTCACACATCTCTCTACTCAAACATAAGATAATGAGTAAGCTATCTTTGAAAGCACTGATAGAGCTATATAGGCAAACAGATAGTGTTTAGTTGAAATCTAGCATATAGACCATATGAAAGTAGATTAAGGATACAAGTTATTTTATTCCATGGACTAGGGTGGAAATATTTGATCGGCAATAGTAAGAGATTTGGTTGCCCTTATAATAAAAAGGAGAATATGGTATGTGAGAAAATAGATGAGGAAGAAAGTAGTGAGGCTAAAGAAGCAAAGGAATTCTGTTCAATTATTAATTGAATGAGGAGTAGCAATTATTCAGGAGGTTGCTATAATTCCGACAGAAGGGACAGCAGGCCCCAAGACCAAAGAGAGAAGAGATTGTAGTGAGAATGTGAGATGGTTATCATGATTTGAAGGGTGTTGTGTACAGTACAAGATGAGTGTGTGCCTACTTGTGGATGTGTATACACCTGTCAGCATGATATATAATACTAGAGATTTGAAGTAAAATTTTGGGAAATTTTTTGGAGTATTTGGGTTGCCAGTTCAAGGTGAGTTCAGTTCAGTTGCTCGGTTGTGTCCAACTCTTTGCTTCCCTGTCCATCACCAACTCCCAGAGCTTGCTCAAACTCATGTCCATCAAGTTGGTGATGCCATCCAACCATCTTATCCTGTTCTCCCCTTCTCCTCCTGCCTTCAACTTTTCCGAGCACCAAGGTCTTTTCCAATGAGTCAGTTCTTTGCATCAGGTGGCCAAAGTATTTCAAAGTAGTACTGTTAAATCCATAGGTAATATAGAGGAGACTTATGGTAATATATTCAAATTTAATAAAGATAACTGTGTGAGCAGTTCAGAGCATGAAATGTATGGGGACTGTGTGAATAAAATGAAGAGGACTGGTCAGGAGTTAATGTAATACATGAGATGAGAAAGCAATGGCACTGAAATGAAAATGAGACTTAAGACACTTATATTTGTAATTGATACAATTTTTAGAGGGGTTAAAGATGACCCAATATTTTATGCTTTGGAACACAGTGATCATTACATAAAATAATGGTAATTATTTTAGATGATATTTTTGAGGACTACTAAAAAATCCACCTGCAATGCAGGAGACCCTGGTTCGATTCCTGGGTTGGGAAGATCTGCTGGAGAAGGGATAAGCTACCCACTCCAGTGTTCTTGGGCTTCCCTGGTGGCTCAGCTGGTAAAGAATCTGCCTGCAATGCGGGAGACCTGGGTTTGATCCCTGTGTTGGGAAGATCCCCTGGAGAAGGGAACGGCTACCCACTCCAGTATTCTGGCCTGGAGAATTCCATGAACTGTATAGTCCATGGTGTTGCAAAGACTCAGACATGACTGAGTAACTTTCAATTTCACTTTCACTTTGAGGAGTCTATAGAATATTTGATAGATGATAACTATTAAAATAAACAGGGTGACAATATACAGCCTTGACGTACTCCTTTTCCTATTTGGAACCAGTCTGTTGTTCCATATCCAGTTCTAACTGTTGCTTCCTGAACTGCACACAGGTTTCTCAAGAGGCAGGTCAGGTGGTCTGGTATTCCCATCTCTTTCAGAATTTTCCACAGATTATTGTGATCCACACAGTCAAAGGCTTTGGCATAGTCAATAAAGCAGGAATAGATGTTTTTCTGGAACTCTCTTGCTTTTTCCATGATCCAGCGGATGTTGGCAATTTGATCGCTGGTTCCTCTGCCTTTTCTAAAACCAGCTTGAACATCTGGAAGTTCACGGTTCACATATTGCTGAAGCTTGGCTTGGAGAATTTTGAGCATTACTTTACTAGCATGTGAGATGAGTGCAATTGTGTGGTAGTTTGAGCATTCTTTGGCATTGCCTTTCTTTGGGATTGGAACGAAAACTGACCTTTTCCAGTCCTGTGGCCACTGCTGAGTTTTCCAAATTTGCTGGCATATTGAGTGCAGCACTTTCACAGCATCATCTTTCAGGATTTGAAATAGCTCCACTGGAATTCCATCACCTCCACTAGCTTTGTTCGTAGTGATGCTTCCTAAGGCCCACTTGACTTCACATTCCAGGATGTCTGGCTCTAGGTCAGTGATCACACCATTGTGATTATCTGGGTCATGAAGATCTTTTTTTGTATAGTTCTTCTGTGTATTCTTGCCATCTCTTCTTAATATCTTCTTCTTCTGTCAGGTCCATACCATTTCTGTCCTTTATTGAGCCCATCTTTGTATGAAATGTTCCCTTGGTATCTCTAATTTTCTTGAAGAGATCTCTAGTCTTTCCCATTCTGTTGTTTTCCTCTATTTCTTTGCACTGATCACTGAGGAGGCTTTCTTATCTCTTCTTGCTATTCTTTGGAACTCTGCATTCAGATGCTTATATCTTTCCTTGTCTCCTTTGCTTTTCACTTCTCTTCTTTTCAGAGCTATTTGTAAGGCCTCCCCAGACAGCCATTTTGCTTTTTTGCATTTCTTTTCCATGGGGATGGTCTTGATCCCTGTCTCCTGTACAATGTCACGAACCTCATTCCATAGTTCACCAGGCACTCTATCTCTCAGATCTAGGCCCTTAAATCTATTTCTCACTTCCACTGTATAATCATAAGGGATTTGACTTAGGTCATACCTGAATGGTCTAGTGGTTTTCCCTACTTTCTTCAATTTAAGTCTGAATTTGGCAATAAGGAGTTCATGATCTGAGCCACAGTCAGCTCCTGGTCTTGTTTTTGTTGACTGCATTGAGCTTCTCCATCTTTGGCTGCAAAGAATATAATCAATCTGATTTCCATGTTGACCATCTGGCAATGTCCATGTGTAGAGTCTTCTCTTGTGTTGTTGGAAGAGGGTGTTTGCTATGACCAGTGCATTTTCTTGGCAAAACTCTATTAGTCTTTGCCCTGCTTCATTCTGTATGCCAAGGCCAAATTTGCCTGTTACTCCAAGTGTTTCTTGACTTCCTACTTTTGCATTCCAGTCCCCTATAAAGAAAAGGACATATTTTTGGGTGTTAGTTCTAAAAGGTCTTATAGGTCTTCATTGAACCATTCAACTTCAGCTTCTTCAGCATTCTTGGTTGGGACATAGACTTGGATTACTGTGATATTGAATGGTTTGCCTTGGAAATGAGCAGAGATCATTCTGTCATTTTTGAATAGGAAAATAAGAAAAGGAATACGTCAAGGCTGTATATTGTCACCCTGCTTATTTAACTTATATGCAGAGTACATCATGAGAAACAGTGGACTGGAAGAAACAAAAGCTGGAATCAAGATTGCAGGGAGAAATATCAATAACCTCAGATATGCAAATGACACCACCCTTATGACAGAAAGTGAAGAGGAACTAAAAGGCCTCTTGATGAAAGTGAAAGTGGAGAGTGAAAAAGTTGGCTTAAATCTCAACATTCAGAAAACGAAGATCATGGCATCTGGTCTCATCACTTCATGGGAAATAGATGGGGAAACAGTGGAAACAGTGTCAGACTTTATATTTCTGGGCTCCAAAATCACTGCAGATGGTGACTGCAGTCATGAAATTAAAAGACGCTTACTCCTTGGAAGGAAAGTTATGACCAACCTAGATAGCATATTCAAAAGCAGAGACATTACTTTGCCAACAAAGGTCCGTCTAGTCAAGGCTATGGTTTTCCCTGTGGTCATGTATGGATGTAAGTGTTGGACTGTGAAGAAAGCTGAGCGCCGAAAAATTGATGCTTTTGAACTGTGGTGTTGGAGAAGACTCTTGAGAGTCCCTTGGACTGCAAGGAGATCCAACCTGTCCATTCTGAAGGAGACCAGCCCTGGGATTTCTTTGGAAGGAATGATGCTAAAGCTGAAACTCCAGTACGTTGGCCACCTCATGCAAAGAGTTGACTCATTGGAAAAGACTCTGAATCTGGGAGGGATTGGGGGCAGGAGGAGAAGGGACGATAGAGGATGCGATGGCTGGATGGCATCACTGACTCAATGGATGTGTATCTGAGTGAACTCCTGGAGTTGTTGATGGACATGGAGGCCTGGTGTGTGCGATTCATGGGTCGCAAACAGTCAGACATGACTGAGTGACTGAACTGAACTGAACTGAACTCAACTATTAAAAAGTTGAATGAAGATGGCTGGAGCTAAGGCTATTGAAGAGTTTTGAAGAATGTATTTTTGAAAGTAATCTGAATATACATATAATAGTAGAACTGATGGACAAAAAGTATTGTCAGGGCAAAAGTATGACATAAAAGTAAAAGAGGACCATGGACAGAACCCTACATAGTATTAGCATTTCTGAAATGGCTAAGAAGATTAGATGCAAGAGGGAGTGGTGGAGTAATCAGGGCAATAAACACAAATGAAAGAGCATCTTCCTAAAAATGTATTGAGAAAGTGTCAAGAACTGTGAAGAATGACAATTTTACCTTGCTTGCCAGCAAACAAGTTAACAGTTCACTATTTTCTGGATGCCAACAGAAGATGCAAAGCTGCTGGGTCAGTGATGAAGGACTTTATTATTCACATCAAAAGCATTAGCCAGATTGTCTGTATGGTCATGTAGGTTCTCTGATCTTCAGTTCGCACATGGGTGATACAAGTGGGCCTAGATGGATGTCTGTACACACAATGGGCTATATTATAAGAGAGAGACACTAAACCTTGGCAACTTACCAGTTTATAGCAGTCTGTAAGCAAGCCTGTATTTTTTTCCCCCAAGGGCAGAACTTACATCATCCTTTAATATTGCTGGCTGCAAACAGAAACATGAGGAATGGTCCTGTGAAAAGTGATCAGGGTCTTACCTTCTTGCTATGTATAAGCCAGATGTAGAAGAGCCCCCAGAGAAGACTATCTCCTAACAAAGTTTTAAAAAGGAGGGTATGGAGAGCATATCACATGGTGCAAGAAGATAGGATAGTTTGGGAAAGAAACTCATGGATTTGGCCATTAGACCTTTTTGGTAATCTTTTAACAGGAACGTGTTTCCTACCTAGCATCACTGAGGTAAATATTCCACAAATTGGAGTTCACTGAATTTTTGAGAGTTTTGGACATATCCTTGAGATTTAGCTATAAAATCTTAATTTCCTTGTTCACTTTTAATGTATTCTAGAAAAGATGATGTAAGCATATGCTGAGTTATTTGTGTATGTCTTATGTAGTCATTTGATTTCAGTCTCTCTGCACATTTATTTTTAATGTAGAAGAGCGAGTGATTTTTACTTTTATTTATTGGCTGCATTAGGTCTTAGCTGTATCTGTGGGATCTTTCCATGTGATGTGCACTCTTCTCTATCTGTGCCCTGCAGGCTTAGTTGCCCTGTTGCATGTGGGATCTTAGTTCGCCTACCAAAGATCAAACCTGGGCTCCCTGCAGTGGGAGGAGAAATTTTAACTACTGGACCACAAGGCAATTCCCTGTATGCAAATTTGATCATCATAGATGTCTCATATGCTATTATTTTAGTTGAAATATGCTAAAGAGTTTGTCCAAATTTAAAGTCAAATGATATTATAGCATGCTGCAAGGATGATTTGCATAAGTCTAAACATAGAAAGGGCTTTCCTGGTGGCTCAAAGGATAAAGCGTCTGCCTGCAATGCAGGAGACCCGGGTTCGATCCCTGGGTTGGGTAGATCTCCTGGAGAAGGAAATGGCAACCCACTCCAGTATTTTTGCCTGGAGAATCCCATGGACAGAGGAGCAAGCAGTGTATCTATGCCATAACACACTATTTGTCATAGAAGTATATCAAACTTGAAAGAACTGTGCCACATATCTCAGTTTGATATACAAGTTGCCACTGTAAACTTAATTTAAGCAAAATGCCCTTATGTGCTTAGTCACTTCAGACATGTCCGACTTTTTCAATCCTATGGACTTTAACCCGCCAGGCTCCTCTGTCCATAAAATTCTCCAGGCAAGAGTACTGGAGAGGGTTGCCATGCCCTTCTCCAGGGGCTCTTTCCAGCCCAGGGATTGAACCCAGGTCTCCTGAATTGCAGGCGGGTACTTTACTGTCTGAGCCACCAGGGAAGCACTTTAAGCAAAATAAAATGTTTTAAATATGATTTGACTAGTTATGTGATGCTTTAAAAATCTCAAATGCTGTATTACTTATATTGTTACATTGTCCAGACATGACTAAAAGAATATTAGAAAAGAATCTTACTATGCCTTTCTCCATTTTTTGCATCATTTTCCTTTCCACACTAGTACACACATATACGCCCAGGTTGCAACTGTTATTACATTCTCATCTTTTTTTTTTTTTTCAAAATGTAAATTGAGTTTCAATTGGGACTACATCTGATAGATAGAGTACCTGATGAACTATGGACGGAGGTTTGTGACATTGTACAGGAGACAGGGATCAAGACCATCCCCATGGAAAAGAAATGCAAAAAAGCAAACTGGCTGTCTGAGGAGGCCTTACAAATAGCTGTGAAAAGAAGATAAGTGAAAAGCAAAGGAGAAAAGGAGAGATATAAGCATCGAAATGCAGAATTCCAAAGAATAGAAAGGAGAGATAAGAAAGCCTTCCTCAGGGATCAGTGCAAAGAAATAGAGGAAAACAACAGAATGGGAAAGACTAGAGATCTCTTCAAGAAAATTAGAGATACCAAGGGAACATTTCGTGCAAAGATGGGCTCGATAAAGGACAGAAATGGTATGGGCCTAACAGAAGCAGAAGATATTAAGAAGAGGTGGCAAGAATACACAGAAGAACTGTACAAAAAAAGATCTTCATGACCCAGATAATCACGATGGTGTGATCACTCACCTAGAGCCAGACATCCTGGAATGTGAAATCAAGTGGGCTTTAGGAAGCATCACTACGAACAAAGCTAGTGGAGGTGATGGAATTCCTGTGGAGCTATTTCAAATCCTGAAAGATGTTGCTGTGAAAGTGCTGCACTCAATATGCCAGCAAATTTGGAAAACTCAGCAGTGGCCATAGGACTGGAGAAGGTCAGTTTTCATTCCAATCCCAAAGAAAGGCAATGCCAAAGAATGCTCAAACTACCACACAATTGCACTCATCTCACACGCTAGTAAAGTAATGCTCAAAATTCTCCAAGCCAGGCTTCAGCAATATGTGAACCGTGAACTTCCAGATGTTCAAGCTGGTTTTAGAAAAGGCAGAGGAACCAGCGATCAAATTGCCAACATCCGCTGGATCATGGAAAAAGCAAGAGAGTTCCAGAAAAACATCTATTTCTGCTTTATTGACTATGCCAAAGCCTTTGACTGTGTGGATCACAATAAACTGTGGAAAATTCTGAAAGAGATGGGAATACCAGACCACCTGACCTGCCTCTTGAGAAATCTGTGTGCAGTTCAGGAAGCAACAGTTAGAACTGGATATGGAACAACAGACTGGTTCCAAATAAGAAAAGGAGTACGTCAAGGCTGTATATTGTCACCCTGCTAATTTAATTTGAATGCAGAGTACATCCTGAGAAACGCTGGGCTGGAAGAAGCACAAACTGGAATCAAGATTGCCGGGAGAAATATCATTAACCTCAGATATGCAGATGACACCACCCTTATGGCAGAAAGTGAAGAGGAACTAAAAAGCCTCTTGATGAAAGTGAGAGGAGAGTGAAAAATTTGGCTTAAAGCTCAACATTCAGAAAATGAAGATCATGGCATCTGGTCCCCTCACTTCATGGGAAATAGATGGGGGAACAAGGGAAACAGTGTCAGACTTTATTTTTGGGGGCTCCAAAATCACTGCAGATGGTGACTGCAGCCATGAAATTAAAAGACGCTTACTCCTTGGAAGGAAAGTTATGACCAACCTAGATAGCATATTCAAAAGCAGAGACATTACTTTGCCAACAAAGGTTCGTCTAGTCAAGGCTATGGTTTTTCCTGTGGTCATGTATGGATGTGAGAATTGGACTGTGAAGAAAGCTGAGAGCCGAAGAACTGATGCTTTTGAACTGTGGTGTTGGAGTTCAGTTCAACTGAACTGAACTTGCATATAAAAAGCACACAGGAATATATCTTTAGAAGTTCAGTTCAGTTCAGTCACTCAGTCATGTCCAACTGTTTGTGACCCCATGAATTGCAGCACGCCAGGCCTCTCTGTCCATCACCACCTCCCGGAATTCACTCAGACTCACATTCATCAAGTTGGTGATGCCATCCAGCCATCTCATCTTCTGTCGTCCCCTTCTTCTCCTGCCCCCAATCCCGCCCAGCATCAGAGTCTTTTCCAATGAGTCAACTCTTCACATGAGGTGGCCAAAGTACTGCAGTTTCAGCTTTAGCATCATTCCTTCCAAAGAACACCCAGGACTAATCCCCTTTAGAATGGACTGGTTGGATCTCCTTGTAGTCCAAGGGACTCTCAAGAGTCTTCTCCAACACCACAGTTCAAAAGCATCAATTCTTCAGCACTCAGCTTTCTTCACAGTCCAACTCTCACATCCATACATGACCACAGGAAAAACCATAGCCTTGACTAGATGGACCTTTGTTGGCAATGTCATGTCTTTGCTTTTGAATATGCTATCTGGGTTGGTCATAACTTTCCTTCCGAGGTGTAAGTGTCTTAATTTCATGGCTGCAATCACCATCTGCAGGGATATTGGAGCTCCCAAAAATAAAGTCTGATACTGTTTCCACTGTTTCCCCATCTATTTTCCATGAAGTGATGGGACCAGATGCCATGATCTGAGTTTTCTGAATGTTGGGAAGGATTCTAAAGATGTCCCATGAGATTCAGGTCCCCTGGTTTTTAACCAAATGCTAATCAAGTGACTTCTGTGTGGACTTAGCAAATGTAATTAAGGTTACTAATCAGCTAACATTAAAATAGGGAGATTATCTTTGATTATTCTGGGCCTGAGGTCACAAAACCCTTTAAAAACAGAAGAGGAAGGCATAAAAGTAAATCACAAAGAGGAAAGCAGAAGAGTGAGGCAGAGAGGAAATGAGAGATTTGAGGAGTGAGAAGGACCAAGCAGCCATTGCTGGTTTGAAGATCAGCTGCCCTCTTAAACTGGGAATGTGAGTGGACTCTGGAGCTGAAAAAACCCACAGCCAAAAGCCAACAAGGAAATGGAGACCCCAGTCCTAACATCACAGGGAAAATTGTTCTGCCAACAACCTGAATGAGTTTGAAATGTACCTATTCCAAGAATCTCCAAAGAGACTGGGATGCCCATCACACTGATTTCAATTTTGTGAGACCCTAACATGAGTAACTTTACAGAAACCGTGAAATGGTAAATTTATATTGTTTTAAACTGCTGAGTCTATGGTAATTTGTATGGCAGCAACAGAAAATGAATTAAAGTATTTTTTTCCTCTCCTTTTAATATAAAACATAATACTATCATACAATTCACATTTTTCTTTTTTCACTAAACATTCTATCTTGGAGCTGTTTATATAACAGCATTACAGAGTTTTGTATTTTTTATCAGCTATGTAATACCTTACTGTATAATGTACCTTAATTTATTTGACTAGGTTCCCACTGATGGATATATCTGAGCTGCTTTTCATCTTTTCATAATATGTTACAATAATAACTCATTTAAACTTTGTTCATGTATGTGCTAGGGTATCTGAGAGGTAGGTATTGTTAAGTCAAAGGACATACAAGACATGCAAATATAATTTGGATTGATATTGCTACAAAGGTTGTTTCCTCTATTTTCTGTGCAATTTTTAGACTGTGTCCTTCTTCTACACTCATTACTATTACCTACCAGATCTATATCTCTTAACCTGTTTCATCCTGAAATATTATGCTTTTATTACACTTGTTTTCTTTCTGTTTCTCAAACATTCTAACTTCTTTTGCCTTAAAGTTGTTGAATTAGATGCTGTCTTGGTTTATTATAGTCTCCTGTGCTGTGCTTTGCCGCTCAGTCGTGTGTGACTCTTTGTGACCCTATGGACTCTAGCCTGCCATGCTCCTCTCTCCATGGGATGTTCCAGACAAGAATACAGGAGTGGGTTGCCATGCCCTGCTCCAGGGGATCTTCCCAAACCAGGAATTGAATACTGGTGTCCCGCACTGATGTGGATTCTTTTCCATCTGAGCTGCCAGGGAAATCCAACAATTCTAGTCTCCACTCTTCTGTTTATCTCCACATGCTGGTCTCTTGGCTGGTTAGGTCTCAGTTCATGTATTCCTTCCTTAGAGAATAGTATGAAGCATCTAGTGGTTGGTCTACACTTTTCGGCTGGATGAATAAAGAAATCATTTACTAAGGGCAGTAGTTCAGGGAGGAGCATGGCCATAAACTCTGCACTGGAGTTAGACAGACTGGGGCTGGAATAAAACTTTCCAAGCATGAGGACAATACAGATACAGATTATGGGTAACTGTGATGAGAACATCACATAATGTGAAGTTCATCTTATGACCGAGGAGAATCACTGATGGTTTTTGAATATGTGGAAGTGATAGAATAAAACCATCTTGAAGATCTCCACCTTCAAAATGAGTGGGGAAGAGTAACAGATTCCATCCTAGCATGGGGTATCATGTATGTCAACCATGTAATTACACAGTGAAAATAAATTTTAAGAAAATGTATTTTTAATTATCAATGAAACTCTTGTGTTAGACTTATAGGATTATTATATATAGACATTTTACAAGTTCCTGATGTTCTATGTATTAGTATATTGTAGATATTTGGCTGTCAATCATTGCAATTTTCATTAAATATATTTTGTTCTATCTGTGGAATCCAAAAAGACATTATAAAAGTAAAATTCACTCATTAATACCTCAGACTATTGTTAATGTTATTGCTACAAGTTAAAAAATAAAGACAGCTCTTAAAAGGAATTCATAAAGCACAAAAAAGTTGTCATAATTGTTGTTTTTTAGAGAAAACAGCAGTTTTTGCTTATCTCAATACAGAATTTAAAAGAAATTATAGTACACAGCAGAATAAGATAATACGATGTTGAAATTTTTAACAAGAGATGCACAGTACACTGGAGATAATGTAGTTGCGTTTCTAAAGGAAGTTGAAAGTTTTTCTAAAGATAATGTGAGTACTGTCAGCTATGGTGCTTATTTATTGAGGCAGTGTGATGTTTTCAGAGAAATCAACCAACATGAAAGGGTCATTGGTGACACAGCACGTAACTACTTTTTGCCTCTAAAGAAATGACAGCAGCTGTGGAGGACTTCTAGTGTCGCAAGTTCAGGACGGATTTGACAAAGAAACTTCTCTGGAGAAATATAATTTTTAAAGAATTGACCTTCTAAGAAGAACATGTTTGAGAGGCAAGTGGAGGAGAATAAAATATCAGGGTTTGACACTTCAATAAGTGAGATTATGTTTGTAGAGAAAAGTGAGGAGTTTGAATATAAGAGCTGGATTTCCCATACTTCAAATTTTCATTTTTTATATTTTCTCAAAAGCATGTGTTTTTACGTTTAAAACAAAATTACCTTAATAATTAGAGATAACGGTTTTTTAGTATGTCAATCTTGCCCAATAAATGCCTGTCTTCACAATTAATTTGACAACCAAGAGGTTGCGATCCCTCTACCCCACCCCTCACATACAAGCATACACGTTAATACCTTTAAATGGGACTGTGCTACCACAGTTTCAAACTGCTAGTCCACAAATTTTCTCCCTTTTTATAATTTCAAGGGAAAAGCAGAGTAACAGTATGATACTCAGCCCAGGGTAAATGAGGAGGAGGAAGACTTAAGAAGATAGAGTTTTATCTATATACACAAAACCAAACATCATCATGCCAGAAAACATAGTGTAACAGATTTGCAGAACTAAAATTAAATTGAAAGCAGAAGCTTTTTCATCTTCAAAAAAAATTTTTTTTTAAGTCTTGCATGCATGCTAAGTCACTTCAGTCATGTCCTATGAAGTGTAACCCACCAGATTCCCATGTCCTTGGCATTCTCTAGGCAACAATACTGGAAAAATACTGGAGTGGGTTGCTGTGTCCTCTTCCAGGGGATCTCTCCAACCCAGGGGCTGAAACTACACCTCTTACACCTGCATTGGCAGGTGGGTTCTTTACCACTAGAGCCACCTGGGAAACCCCTTTTTAAATCTTAAAGTTCATTTTTTCTTAAAGCTTTATAGATAGTATTGTGACTCATCTAGTGAAAGAGTTGAAGGATTAAGCATGTTTTTCAGTGTCATATTTAATTCTATAAGTGAGCAAGAATATATTTCAGATCAATAGACTGATAGTAAAGTTGAGAGTTCATCTTTCATTGTCCTATCTTTTTGCTGTTTCATACTGTTCATGGGGTTCTCAAGACAAGAATACTGAAGTGGTTTGCCATTCTCTTCTCCAGTGGACCATATTCTGTCAGACATTTCTGCTTCATTGACTATGCAAAAGGCTTTGACTGTGTGGATCACAATAAACTGTGGAAAATTCTGAAAGAGATGGGAATACCAGACCATCTGACCAGCCTCTTGAGAAACCTGTATGCAGGTCAGGAAGCAATAGTTAGAACTGGACATGGAACAACAGACTTGTTCCAAATAAGAAAAGGAGTACGTCAAGGCTGTATATTGTCACCCTGCTTATTTAACTTATATGCAGAGTACATCATGAGAAATGCTGGGCTGGATGAAGCACAAGCTGGAATCAAGACTGCCAGGAGAAATATTAATAACCTCCGATATGCAGATGACATCACTCTTATGGCAGAAGGTGAAGAAGAACTAAAGAGCCTCTTGATGAAAGTGAAAGAGGAGAGTGAAAAAGTTGGCTTAAAGCTCAACATTATGAAAATGAAGATCATGGCATCTGGTCCCATTGCTTCATGGGAAATAGATGGGGAAACAGTGGAAACAGTGTCAGATCTTATTTTTTTGGGCTCCAAAATCACTGCAGATGGTGATTGCAGCCATGGAATTAAAAGATGCTTACTCCTTGGAAGGAAAGTTATGACCAACCTAGATAGCATATTCAAAAGCAGAGACATTACTTTGCCAACAAAGGTCCGGCTAGTCAAGGCTATGATTTTTCCAGTGGTCATGTATGGATGTGAGAGTTGGACTATAAGAAAGCTGAGTGCTTAAGAACCGATGCTTTTGAACTGTGGTGTTAGAGAAGACTCTTGAGAGTCCCTTGGACTTCAAGGAGATCCAACCAGTCCATCCTAAAGGAGATCAGTCCTGGGTGTTCATTGGAAGGACTGATGCTGAAGCTTAAACTCCAATACTTTGGCCACCTGATGCAAAGAGCTGACTCATTTGAAAAGACCCTAATGCTGGGAAAGATAGAGGGCAGTAGGAGAAGGGGACAACAGAGGGTGAGTTGGTTGGATGGCATCACTGACTCAATGGACATGAGTTTGGGTAAACTCTGGGATTTGGTGATGGACAGGGAGGCCTGGTGTGCTGCGATTCATGGGGTTGCAAAGGGTCGGACACGACTGAGCAACTGAATTGAACTGAACTGAAAGTTGAGAGGCAATGATTAGAAATACATGCTGGAGTTGTGGGGTTAGCCTAAATCCTAGGTGGCAAAGAACTTTCAAATAGGTTTTACCAGGCCCTAGAAATTGTGAGAATGGAACATTGCTAGTGATACAGAATTTAACTGTTCTGCTGCTAAGTCACTTCAGTCGTGTCTGACTCTGTGCGACCCCAGAGACGACAGCCCACCAGGCTCCCCCGTCCCTGGGATTCTTCAGGCAAGAACACTGGAGTGGGTTGCCATTTCCTTCTCCAATGCATGAAAGTGAAAAGTGAAAGTGAAGTTGCTCAGTCGTGTCCGACTCTTAGTGACCCCATGGACTGCAGCCCACCAGGCTCCTCTGTCCATGGGATTTTTCAGGCAAGAGTACCGGAGTGGGGTGCTATTGCCTTCTCTGATTTAACTGTAGACAATGTGCTAAATGTAAGCAACTATTCACATAATTTAAAACAAAGGTAAGTTTGCCTCAGTTACCTATGTTTTTCAGCTGACATATTTTTGTTTGAATTTCTGATTTTAACTGAAGCAATTCTATGTGTCTCTTTGGACTCAAAGTAAGATTTGGATTCAGAGAAGTTGTTTCCTTTGCTTCTTGATACTCTGTCACACAGCTGGACTCAGAGCACCCCAAAAAGTTCAAAAATCTTGAGTAAACTGGTTTGAGTTACATGTCAATTGCATTCAGAGGGGAGGAAAAGAATTTGGAGAGAATATGGAAAATTATTTAGCTGGTCTTTTCAATTATTGATGAGAAGGCAGAATAATCCAGAAAGGGACTGTCTACCTCCCTCAGCTCTGTATTCTCTGATTAAGTCAAGGAAGCTGCTATTAGAGTGTATCTGGACTCAATAGATTGCACCAGAAAAATCTGCAAAGGGTTATATTATTACCAGAGGGAGAACACATAAAGAAAATTGATATACACAATAAATAGGAGTACATGACAAGTCCTCAAGCAGTGTAACCTCAATGAAAATATTAACATCAAATATATGTACATCCAAGATGAAAGGTAGAATATTAAAGTTGTTGAGACAGGTGCTCTACAAAATGATGAGGGAATGCTGAGAAATGGCGAAAACTGGAAACTGACATCACGCACTTCATAGCAAAAAACAAAAAAAATTTTTTTGTTGACATGTATTTGGAAACAAATTAAGAACTATAAAGAGCATAAGTAGATTCTTGGATATTGCTGGAGTGTAGGTTGCCAGGACCTTAACAAAAGGAGACAGGGAAATGTTTTTATAGATTGGCAAAAGCTGTAGCAAGGCACGTTCTTTGATCCAGGCAGGATTTTAATTACTTTGCTGATGATTGGCATGCAACTATGTTCAAATGAAGGAAGAGCACATATTTTGAGAGCTGTTTCAAGGATTGCTTTCTGATACACTTCATTGAACAGCTTCAGTGGTTAGAGGCTATTTTGGACTATAGCCTAGAAATGGCTCTGAGTAGGATAAATAAGGCTGAAATAGAAGAAAGCTGCTATTTCACACTATAATCACAATACCCTTCATTTAAAAATACTCTTGAGAGGTCAGGAAAGAAACAAATACATTACAGAGAGAAGTATATGAAATCTTAATTGGAAGAACTATGAAATGCTTTGATAAATTTTGATTGTGTCCTTAATAGAAATAAATAGCAGCAGTAGAGCTGTTTTTTCCTTTGGGTTTCAAAGCACTTGTGAGTGTGTGTGTGTATTTGTGTGTGTGTACATACCCACACAAAATCCTGAGCAAATGATATGAACAAAGAGTTTCTGTGGGTTGCTCTGTCTTTCTGAACTCCTTTCCTAAATGATGAATTAAAAGATGGTAGGACAAGACATGACAAGAGCAACAGACAGACCACTGCATGTTCTTGACAAGGTACATTGTGTACTGTTATTTTCCCCAGGGGATTCATCACCCTGCGGTATGGATCAGGAATAGAGGAGTGTTTAGAAGCCAGGATACTCCATAAAAATTCTGGTTTTTCTCTCTATGATTGTCCCCAAGGCTAAAGGAACATTTAGAAAGCTCATCTGTATAGAGCCCATCCTGAATATCCCAACTCAGGACTTTTTTTTTTTTTCAGAAGTGTACACTCTTGAGGTCTGTGGCTTTGTATAGACTTTGCTTAATAGTATTTGCTTTCACTTTTCATTCAAATGCATCCATAATGTGTCCTATTTTTAAAAATATAAGCTTATGGTTTAATTTTTAAAAGTTATTCCTACAGCTGTCCAGTAGAAGCATATAAGGTCCCCATGAACTAGCTTGATTTTTCCTTCCTACTATCCATCAGGAAGAAGGGGGGAGTCTGACAAAACCTTATGATAATTCTAGCATATGGTTGAAAGGACACAAATAATTTTGTTAGACTTCCTTTAATGCTAAGAATTAAATTACTGGTTAAAATATTTTATTCCCACATTTTAGTCCTGTCTGCAGGACAGTTCACATCAAGATGAAAATTGAAGCCATCGTCTATCTGTTTATTTCCTATATATGATGCCAAACACCCAGCTATGTAGAGAAAATTGAACAATGGGTAATTTTTCATTTTATCCTGGGTGTTTTCTTTGGAAACTTTGGTGCGTTTATAGGCTATCTTCTTCCTATAAAGGGCACATCCTCTAGCTTCCTCTTCTAATCAGGACATTTCTCTAGATGCCCCGCAACTCTGGCTTCACTGATTGTGTCATGTTGCCTTCCAAAAGGACTCTAAATAGCCTCATCAGACTGTTCCCTCAAGGATGACTGGCATGGCCTTGCGTGTTGGTTCTCCTCAAGATTCTACTTGGACTACTCCTTGTACTCCATGAATTATAGCCATTGGACCAATAATATTTCTATCAGCCATCTGGCTTCAGCACTAGTATATCAACCTAACCAGGAGCTTGAGGGTCTTGCTTCTCTGATATTCTACTGCCAGAGCTGTTTGGGGGGCCATGTGAAAAATGACAATTGTTTCTTTCTATGTAAGAACTGGTCCTGTACTCTAGAGAGAGATTTCCCTACAGCAGAATAAACAAGGTCCCAGACTCAGGTTGTTGGTGGAGGAATAATGACCCTGAAAAGAAGGAGAGTTCAATGTAATCAGGCTCCCCTTTACTAGGGGAGAAATGTCTTTACCCCACCTTTACTAGGGCAGAAATGTCTCCTTACCCCAACCACCACCAGTACACACATAGTTCAACTTCTTTTGTGACTTCATTTTCACTGTGCTTTGGGATTTTTCCGTTTCAAAAATGTTCCCCCCAAAAAACTTTGATACGGAGTATATCATTGCCATTAGTGACATGGTGCGAAGATACCACTATTCCATTAAATGTTCCTTGTGTTTCAGTGTTCCAGTTTCATTAAACTGACCTCCTTTTGTCTTATTTCAGAGTGGTTGAAGTTCAGCCTCATTGTAAAATAAATGTGCATTCAGAGTAAAGGCAAGTGGTAACCTATCTGAACAACTGTCTGATATTCAGGATGTAGAAGGTGGCTTATAAGATGTGGGTTAGATAAACATATCTGGCATAAGCATCAATAAATAATAAGCAGTTCTTCTTGTAGCTCTTTACCTGCTCTGCGCTATTGCTTGATGAGATTTGCAGACTTGCCATAAATGAGAATAGGCATCTTCTTCTCCCTCCATCCTTATTAGTGGAAGCAGTGTCCCCAAACCCAAAGCAAAGCCTCCACCTGGGCATTGATTCCATCCCCTCCTGGCTACTTTGTCACCTTTCTCCACCAACTCTCATCTCTCTTTTCTGTTGGATTCTCAATTTCCTTTTTTTTAAACTAGGAATTACAAAAACCTTTCTACTTGACTCATCAAAGACCTGCTTAATATGTGTTGCTATCGTTCAGTCACTCAGTCCTGTCCGACTCTTTGTGACCCCATGGACTGCAGCACGCCAGGCTTTCCGGTCCTTCGCTATTTCCTGCAGTGTGCTCAAACTCATGTGCACTGAATCGAAGATGCCATCCATCTCATCCTCTGTCATGCTCTTCTCTTGCATTCAATCTTTCCCAGCATCAGGGTGTTTTCCATTAAGTCTAAAGAAATTCATTCTTCAGTTGCACATCATTCTTTTCTAATTGCCTTCCTTGTCTTCTATATTCTTGCTACTTCTGCCATAATTTATTTCACAAGATCTAAATCAATTTATTATAGTTAATGCTCTCTTATTGCAATCTTGTTGATTTTTTTACCTCTTAAGTATTGTATTCCCTTGCATATCATTTTTTTAACATCCCCATGACTTATTTATTTTATATGTGGGAAGTCTTACCTCTTGATCAAAATGGGTGACTATTTTGCCCACCCCTCAATGTTCCTTCTTTCTGGCAACCACTAATCTGTTCTCTTTATCTATGAGTTTTGTTTTGCTGGTTTTGTTCTTTTCAGATCCCACACATGAGTGAAATCATACTGTATATTTGTCTATCTCTGTTTGACTTATTTCACTTAGCATAATACCTTCAACGTCTGCCCAGGCTGTTGCAAAAGGCAAGATTTCATTCTTTTTTATGGCTGAGTAGTATTCTACTGTATACTTATACCATATCTTTATCCATTCACCATTGATTGATATTTATGTTGTTTCCATATGTTGGCTATAGCAATTAACAGAGGGGTACATAAATCTTTTGAATTATTGTCTCATTTTCTTTGGATAAATACTCAGAAGTCTGATTGCTGGGTCATATGGTATTTTTAACTTTTTGAGGAACCTACATAATGTTTTCCATAGGGATTGAACCAATTTACATTCTCACAAATAATGCAGAAGTGTTCCTTTTTTCCACATAATCACCAATATTTTTTTATTTTAATTTTTTGTTCTTTTGATAATAGCCACTCTGACAGATGTGAGGTGATATCTCACTGTGGTTTTGATTTTCATTTCCCTGATAATTTGTCAAGTTGAGCATCTTTTCACGTGCTTATTAGCCATCAGTATGTCTGCTTTGGAAAAATATCTATTTATATCCTCTGCCCATTACTGTGGAGAAGGCAATGGCAACCCACTCCAGTGCTCTTGCCTGGAAAATCCCATGGATGGAGGAGCCTGGTAGGCTGCAGTCCATGGGGTCGCTAAGAGTCGGGCATGACTAGCGACTTCACTTTCACTTTTCACTTTCATGCATTGGAGAAGGAAATTGCAACCCCCTCCAGTATTCTTGCCTAGAGAATCCCAGGGAGGGAGGAGCCTAGTGGGCTGCTGTCTACGGGGTCGCACAGAGTCGGACACGACTGAAGCGAATTAGCAGCAGCAGCAGCAGCCCATTACTGGTTACTTATTTTTGTGTGTGTACAGTATTGAGCTGTATGAGTTCTGTATATTTAATGGATATTAACCCTTTATCAAATATCCTCTTATGTCTTTAACCTTTGTCAGGTATCCTCTCTTGTCTTGTTCGTTTGATATCATGATGCTCTATAATCAGAGTTACTTATCTCTACTCCACATCAAGGGATTATATCTGATAGACAGAGTGCCTGAAGAACTAAGGACAGAAGGACTATGGATGGAGGTTCCTAACATTGTACAGGAGGCAGTGATCAAAACCACCCCCAAGGAAAAGAAATGCAAGAAGGAAAAATGATTGTCTGGTGAATGCCTTACAAATAGATGAGGAAAAAGATTTAAAAAAAAGTGGAAGGCAAAAGAGAAAAGGAAAGATATACCCATCTGAATGCAGAATTCCAAAAAATAGCAAGGATAGATAAGAAAGGCTTCCTACACAAACAATGCAAAGAAAGGGAGGCAAACAATAAAATGGGAAAGACTAGATATCTCTTCAAGAAACCTAGAGATACTAAGGGAAGGGAAAATTTCATGCAAAGATGGACACAATAAAGGACAGAAACGTTATGGACCTAACAGAAACAAAAGATTTTAAGAAGTGGCAATAATTTACAGAAGAACTATTTAAAAAAAAAAAAAAAAAGATCTTAATGACCCAGATAACCACGATGGTGTGGTCATTCACCTAGAGCCAGACACCCTTGAGTGTGAAATCAAGTGGGCCTTAGGAAGCATCACTATTAACAAAGCTAGTGTAGGTGATGGAATTCCAGTTGAGCTATTTCAAATCCTAAAAAATGATGCTGTGATAGTGCTGCACTCAGTATGTCAGCAAATTTGGAAAACTCAGCAGTGGCCACAAGACTAGAAAAGGTCAGTTTGCATTCCAATCCCAAAGAAGATCAATACCAAAGAATGTTCAGACTACCACACAATTACACTCATCTCACTTGCTAGCAAGGTCATGCTTAAAATCCTCCAAGCTAGACTCCAATAATATATGAACTGAAAACTTCCAGATGTTAGAAAAGGCAAAGGAACCAGAGATCAAATTGCCAACATTCATTGGATCATAGAAAAAGCAAGAGAATTCCAGAAAAATATCTACTTCTTGTATTTCCATACAAATTATGAAATTATTTGTTCTAGCTCTGTGAAGAATACTGTTGGTAGCTTGATAGGGATTGCGTTGAATCTATAAATTGCTTTGGGTAGTATACTCATTTTCACTATATTGATTCTTCCAATCCATGAACATGGTATATTTCTCCATCTATTAGTGTCCTCTTTGATTTCTTTCACCAGTGTTTTATAGTCTTCTATATATAGGTCTTTAGTTTCTTTAGGTAGATATATTCCTAAGTATTTTATTCTTTCCGTTGCAATGGTGAATGGAATTGTTTCCTTAATTTCTCTTTCTGTTTTCTCATTATTAGTGTATAGGAATGCAAGGGATTTCTGTGTGTTGATTTTATATCCTGCAACTTTACTATAGTCATTGATTATTTCTAGTAATTTTCTGGTGGACTCTTTAGGGTTTTCTATGTAGAGGATCATGTCATCTGCAAATAGTGAGAGTTTTACTTCTTCTTTTCCAATTTGGATTCCTTTTATTTATTTTTCTGCTCTGATTGCTGTGGCCAAAACTTCCAAAACTATGTTGAATAGTAATGGTGAAAGTGGGCACCCTTGTCTTGTTCCTGACTTTAGAGGAAGTGCTTTCAATTTTTCACCACTGAGGATAATGTTTGCTGTGGGTTTGTCATATATAGCTTTTATTATGTTGAGGTATGTTCCTTCTATTCCTGCTTTCTGGAGAGTTTTTATCATAAATGGATGTTGAATTTTGTCAAAGGCTTTCTCTGCATCTTTTGAGATAATCATATGGTTTTTATTTTTCAATTTGTTAATGTGGTGTATTACAAAAAACCTCGAATAGCCAAAGCGATCTTGAGAAAGAAGAATGGAACTGGAGGAATCAACCTACCTGACTTCAGGCTCTACTACAAAGCCACAGTTATCAAGACAGTATGATACTGGCACAAAGACAGAAATATTGATCAATGGAATAAAATAGAAAGCCCAGAGATAAATCCACACACATATGGACACCTTATCTTTGACAAAGGAGGCAAGAATATACAATGGATTAAAGACAATCTCTTTAACAAGTGGTGCTGGGAAATCTGGTCAACCACTTGTAAAAGAATGAAACTGGACCACTTTCTAACACCATATACAAAAATAAACTCAAAATGGATTAAAGATCTAAATGTAAGACCAGAAACTATAAAACTCCTAGAGGAGAACATAGGCAAAACACTCTCCGACATACATCACAGCAGGATCCTCTATGACCCACCTCCCAGAATATTGGAAATAAAAGCAAAAATAAACAAATGGGACCTGATTAACCTTAAAAGCTTCTGCACATCAAAGGAAACTATTAGCAAGGTGAAAAGACAGCCTTCAGAATGGGAGAAAATAATAGCAAATGAAGCAACCGACAAACAACTAATCTCAAAAATATACAAGCAACTCCTACAGCTCAACTCCAGAAAAATAAACGACCCAGTCAAAAAATGGGCCAAAGAACTAAATAGACATTTCTCCAAAGAAGACATACAGATGGCTAACAAACACATGAAAAGATGCTCAACATCACTCGTTATCAGAGAAATGCAAATCAAAACCACTATGAGGTACAATTTCACACCAGTCAGAATGGCTGCGATCCAAAAGTCTACAAATAATAAATGCTGGAGAGGGTGTGGAGAAAAGGGAACCCTCTTACACTGTTGGTGGGAATGCAAACTAGTACAGCCACTATGGAGAACAGTGTGGAGATTCCTTAAAAAACTGGAAATAGAACTTCCTTATGATCCAGCAATCCCACTGCTGGGCATACACACTGAGGAAACCAGAAGGGAAAGAGACACGTGTACCCCAATGTTCATCGCAGCACTGTTTATAATAGCCAGGACATGGAAGCTACCTAGATGTCCATCAGCAGATGAATGGCTAAGAAAGCAGTGGTACATATACACAATGGAGTATTACTCAGCCATTAAAAAGAATACATTTGAATCAGTTCTAATGAGGTGGATGAAACTGGAGCCTATTATACAGAGTGAAGTAAGCCAGAAGGAAAAACATAAATACAGTATACTAATGCATATATATGGAATTTAGAAAGATGGTAACAATAACCCTGTGTACGAGACAGCAAAAGAGACACTGATGTATAGAACAGTCTTATGGACTCTGTGGGAGAGGGAGAGGGTGGGAAGATTTGGGAGAATGGCAATGAAACATGTAAAATATCATGTATGAAATGAGTTGCCAGTCCAGGTTCGATGCACGATGCTGGATGCTTGGGGCTGGTGCACTGGGACGGCCCAGAGGGATGGTATGGGGAGGGAGGAGGGAGGAGGGTTCAGGATAGGGAACACATGTATACCTGTGGCGGATTCATTTTGATATTTGGCAAAACTAATACAATTATGTAAAGTTTAAAAATAAAATAAAATTAGAAAAAAAAAAGAAAAAAAAATCTACTTCTGTTTCATTGACTATGCTAAAGCCTTTGACTGTGTGAGTCACAACAAGCTGTGGTAAATTCTTCAAGAAATGGGAATACCAGACCACCTTACCTGTCCTGAGAAACCTATATGCAGGTCAAGAAGCAAAATTTAGAAGCAGACATGGAACAACAGACTAGTTCAAAACTGGGAAAGAAGTACATCAAGGCTGTATATTTAACTTATTGAACCCTGTTTATTTAACTTATATGCAGAGTACATCATGTGAAATGCCAAGCTGGGTGAAGCACAAGCTATAATAAAGATTGCAGGGAGAAATATCAATAACTTCAGATAAGCAGATGACACCATTCTTATGGCAGACAGCAAAGAGGAACTAAAGAGCCTCTTAATGAAAGTGAAAAAGTGAAAAACCTGACTTAAAACTCAGTATTCAAAAAACACAGATCTTGACATCCAGTCCAATCACTTCATGGCAAATAGATGGGGAAACAATGGAAACAGTGACAAGCTTTATTTTCTTGGGCTCCAAAATCACTATAAATGGTGACCGCAGCCTTGAAATTAAAAGATGCTTGCTCCTTTGAAGAAAAGCTGTTACCAACCTAGACAGCATATTAAAAAGAGAGAGACAAAAGTCCGTATAGTCAAAGCTATGGTTTTTCCAGTAGTTATGTATGGATGTGAGATTTGGATCATAAAGAAAGCTGAGCACTGAAGAATTGATGCTTTTGAACTGTGGTGTTGGAAAAGACTCTTGAGAGTCCCTTGAACTGCAAGAAGATCAAACCAGTCAATCCTAAAGGAAATCATTCCTGAATATTCATTGGAAACACTGATGCTGAAGCTGAAGCTCCAATATGTTTGGCCACCTGATCCAAAAAGCTGACCCATTGGAAAAGACCCTGATGCTGGGAAAGACTGCAGGCAGGAGGAGAAGGGGACGACAGAGGAAGAGATGGTTGGATGACATCATTGACTCAATGGACATGAGTTTGAGCAGGTTCTGGGAGATGGTGAAGGACAGGGAAGCCTGGTGTGCTCCAGTCCATGAGGTTGCAAAGGGTCAGACATGATTGAGCAACTGAACAGTAACTACTACTCCACATCAGAGTGTGTGTTGCTTGAGGACACAGACTATGTCTTAATTAACTTCTTATCTTCATAACTGAGCAGAGTGGCTGGTGCTTTGCATGCATCATTTTTTAAATATAATTTGTCAAGATTGGGTGTCTTCCAACATTTCTCATCTTGGGATAAAGTGTTTAACCCCTTTCTGGGCTCTTGGTTCACATTTAACCATACTAACAGAAGAAGGCTTTTACCAGAAAGTGAAGATGAGGCTATCATTATATCAGTGAAAATAGATGCCTTGTTATGATCTGATAAGGGACTTGAAAACCAAAATAAACAACTCTTTTGCCCTCACTCTTGGTTCAGTGTTTATATTTTATAATCTGATGGTAAGATTTTTTTTTCTAGTAATGCTATCTGCCTGCCTTTTCTACAGCTAAGAATATTACCTAGAAGATTTTTTAAAAAAAGACAAAATTATCAAAACAATAGGATCTATGAGAGTTCCAGGAATATGGTCCAAATGTGACTTTACATTTTGGTAGCTCTAACTTCAGACACATTTTGCAGAGAAGAGGGTGAGAACCAGTATTGGTTTGGTGGAAATTTGTTGGTCTTTTCTTTCTCTATAAAATAAAATGGAAGATCATGTTTTACCACTAAGAAAAAATATATCAAAAACTGATATCCAAATTCAGATGTGTAATTTTAAGTAAAGAAATTACTTCTGGGAAATGTAACGTAAACTTATTTTTAAATCATATCTTGGCTGTATGTTTAAATAATATATTCCAGTGATTGTTAGCCTAGACACCCTTCAGATGAAACATCTCTAAATTTAAAGCAGTGGGTGTAATTGTTAATCTGATAGAAGTACAATATTTAAACCTTTTTATCCTATGTATTTCTAGACACTTTGACACCTGTATTATATTTGTTGTACTGTTTTCAGATTAACAATTGAACCCATTGCTATAAATTTAGAGGCATTTAACCTGAAAACATGTTGAGCATTATTTGAATATGTAACTTGCATATTATTTAAGAATAAATTTATTCTCTGGTCCCCAGCTTTGTGGACACCCTGAATTATAACATTACAGATAGCATATGTTGAAGGATGTGAGAAACTTCACAGTATCTATGTTAAGTAAAAAAGAAAAAAACAAGATATAAACATATAATTTGATATATATATATAGCAACATCAAATATGTGAATATATTTTGAAGAAAAATTGGTCTGCTAACAATGACCATCTCTATTGATGTGATTTCTTGAATCAGCAAAATTTTTAGAGAAATATTTCTTATTCTTCATAATTCAACAATTTATTTTAAAATTTTTGTTATTTTCCTGATAATTTTCACAGAAATATAGGATAGAATCAGTCCTTGAGAACATTTTAGTAAGTTTGAGCAAGTGGCTTGGGTGTTTTCAGCACTATTCTGGTTAACAGCCTGCATTAATGATATTTCACTTAATCCTGCTTTTGAATGGTTACTTTTGATCATAGTCGAGAGCATCTATTTCACACTGACAATCCCAAACCTGTTTGATAATGTTTACTGACAATTACAGGCTTAGCAAAGAAGTAACAACAGGGAGTAAAGCAGTCTTTGAATAAAGTTGGCCTCAAAATGAACAACAGTAGGGGACTGATTGGCTCAGTTTTATTTAACATGTTTAAAGCCTGATCTTTGACATTTTCATTAGTGAACAGAATAGTACATTGATGTAGTTCTCAGGTGGCTCACAGAGCAAAATGCTAAACATACCAGAAACAACTAAATAATTCAGAAGATCCCACTATGTTTAAAAATATAGACACACATAGAGAAATTTTAGGTTTCTTAACTTTTAGAAAATTTAGGGCACTGTTTATCACTGCCCTTTCCCCTTGTTCTACAGGAAACAAAAATTTATTTGTGGAAATCAATGATCCTGTTGTCAAAAATCTCAAAGAATCACTGAAATTATGGCATTGTGTTATAAAGTCAAGGAACCATGAACATCTCATGAAATTTTGGGGAAATTTTATTCTTGTTTTCTCAACTAATTACTGGAAAGACTTATGAAAGTCAAAAATTCTTCCAACATCCTTCTTATCAACTTCAAAACAAAAACCCTAAAAAAAAAAAATGTGAATTAACCAAGTAAATCATGTTCAAGCAATTACATATGCTGATACTTATTGTAACATAAACATTGGAAAGAGAATGGACATTTTTTGTTGAACTTTCATCAGGTTATATCCTTGCTACTTTGGTTGCCTACTGCCTATCATTTTGTTTTTCAAATATCAATGAGCACCTTACCAGAGCTATGTGAGATTATGTAGGGAGTTGTAAAATAAGGTCAAAGAGTGAACATGGGGCATTTCCTAAAATTCCATTGTTAAGACATTCATAAATATTAATATTAATGGCTACATCAATATTACTGGAGAATTGTCTCTCAATGTTTTTGAAGCCGATGCTTAAGTGACAAGTCAAGAAGAATTTTCCCATATTATTGAAGCTATATTCCAGCCCCTGTTGAAATGGACCTAAAATTCAAATAACAAAGTTAATACTGAGTATTAAGAATTTAATCTGTTCTTAAAATTAGAGTCACCTGTACAGATCTCATTTATTCCTTCAGTTATTCACTAATTTGGCAATATCTATTGAGTACTATTTTCAAATTATTATAGAAATTGTTTTTTTTTTTGACCTCCCATTATTCTTGGAATCTGGAGATCTTAAAGGTAATGTGTCATGTCATCCTTTGAAACATTTTCCTCCACCTCTGTCTTGGGCATAAAGTGTGTTTGCTGTGACTAAGGTGTGGCAACACAATGAGAGATTTTGGAATCAGACTTTGTGGATTCAGATCTTGGTCTGAAAACTTCCTCTCCCCCACAGACAAACTCAACATCTCTGAGCTTTAACTCTTCATCTTTAAATGAAAGTATTATAATTGGGCTTTAGCACAGTTCCTTGCCATGATAAAGACACTAAAATATAATAGCTATTGTTTTTCAAAGACTTCACTTTTTTTAAAAGATATGATGAAACAGAAAACTCTGCAAGTAATTTCAATTGCTGCCTGTAATTTTCATTAATCTCTTATTGTGTGTGTGTGTGAGTGTGTGTGTGTGCATATATGTGGAGGGAGAAAAATTAAATGTTTATATGGAAAATGGAACAGTCATGTTAGAATGATAAGATAAAGGATTTAAAGGTTAAAGGTCAAAAGTCCCTGAAGCCTTCAGTCCTCCAAACTGCAAGATTGAAAAGACAAACAGGTTAGAGGGGTTCCTCAACTGAGAAATTGAAGCACAGTATAAATCTGCTGAAATGCTGTCTCTAAATTCCAAAAACATCTCAACTAGAACACTCTATTCAATATCAGAGAAATTATGTATGATTGTGCACTGTTGTTATATATTGGGAATGTATTCTGGTAGGCTTTTAAACAGGCAGGAAGAGATAATACTGATAATACAATGTGGAGTAAGCATTTAAAACAAATCAGATATTTTCTTGTGTTAATGTTTATAAATTAAGATAATACTATTGCCTGACTGAAATTTTTTTCAGTTTATTTGAAAACTCAATAATGTGTACTCAGCATTTCAGACAGAAGGGATAATTGGTTTTAGGGGCAATCCTATCAACTTTTAATTAATTCTTTGGAAGTCTTGCAACAGAACAGAGAGCATAAAGTAATGCTATAAATGGGTTACATGACCCTCACTTCCTTCAAAGCCATGTTTCAAAAGGAAATCTATATGTGCAGTACTTCCAAACTTCAACTAAAAATAGTTTTAATGATCAAATTCTTGAAGTTGAAATAGAAAAGGAAATATGCCTATTCCTTGTTATTGAACTGCTTTGAGAAGAAAATACCTTGAAAATCAAGATGAACTAGTCAGTCTCCATTTCCCAAGAGAATATATAAAGGGGGGAAGAGGGGAGTGATGATCTCAAATTCTCTTGGGAATGAATATTGAAGGAAGATTTAACTCAAGTTCATAATTGCACCTAGTACATTCATCTTCTTCACAGAAATAGTAGAACCTTTCTCTCAAAAAATAGTCTTCAAAAGATGATACGGATATAGGACAGCAATGGAGATGCAGACATAGAGAACAGATTTTTGGACATAGTTGGAGAGGGAGAAGGGGAGATGATTTGAGAGAGTAGCATTGAAACATATACAATGCCATATGTAACATAGAGAGCCAGTGGGAATTTGTTATATGACATAGGGAACCAAAGCTGATGCTCTGTGACAACCTAGAGGGGTGGGAGGGAGAGGGAGGTGGGAGGGAGGTTTATGAGGGAGGGGACATAAGTATACTTATGGCTGATGGTTTCTGCCATTGATGTATGGCAGAAACCATCACAATATTGTAAAGTAATTGTCCTCCAATTAAAAATAAAATAAACGGCGTTCATACATTTACACAACTATGCTCACCTGGGTTAATGCTACATTTTAAATAATAAAAAATGGTACAAATCAATTTATGTCATCTTAACTTACAATACTGAATTTGGGAGAGACTTAAACCACATAGACTGAAAAGACCAACTATATGTACAATAGATGCCTTGAGTTGAAGGTTGAAGAAAGTCACACATAGAGGTTCTCAGAATCATCTTTTTCCCCCTCTCATATGTTAGTGTAGAATTTGGACACATAAAAATGATTTTTTTTTTCATATGAAAGCTGTTACTTATGACTTGTTCAAAACCTGATTCTGGTTTTGGAGCATGGTGTCTGTTCCAGCTGTACTGTTTTTAATACCTCCACTAACTTCAATCCTCTTTGTCCTTCTAAAAAGTGTCAGAGGTTGAGAAAGAATATCCTATTCCAGTGAAGCTGAGTTCAGGCCAACTCAATCCAGGTCATACATGGAGTTAAAGCACTTTGCTATAAGGAATGTGTGTTATGAGAGAGGTCAGATCACTGGTCCATATTGCTTGTATTTACTAGCATGATTAATAAATAACTGCACTCTGCCTTAATTGAAAAAAAATTTGTCTTCATTAAATAGCATGACTCCCTTGGTCAGGATTCCCTAGTGAGTGGCTCAGGTAGTAAAGAATCCTCCTGTGATGTGGGAGACCTGGGTTCAAACCCTGGGTTGGGAAGATCCCCTGGAGAATGGAATGGCTACGACTCCAGTACTGTGGCCTAGAGAATTCCATGGACTGTGGGGTTGTAAAGAGTTGGACAGGACTGAGCAACTTTCACTTTCCCTTTCTTTTCATTACTCTGCATTACTTTTCATTCAGATATTTTGTATGCCTGTATAATTTAATAGGAATATATCAATTGAATAAAATCCTTTTCATATTTTGCCTGTCACTTCCTTCCTCACTCCTACCTTCTTTCCCATGTCATTAATCTTCACATTTAACCCATGCTAACAGACCATTATTTAACTCATATGCAGAGTACATCATGTGAAATGCCAGATGGGATGAAGCACAAGCTGGAATCAAGATTACCGGGAGAAATATCAATCACCTCAGATATGTAGATGACACCACCTTTATGGCAGAAAGTGAAGAGGAACTAAAGAGCCTCTTGATGAAAGTGAAAGAGAAGAGTGAAAACATTGGTTTAAAACTCAACATTCAAAAAACAAAGATCATGGCTTCTGGGCCCATCATTTCATAGGAAATAGATGGGGAAACAATGGAAACAGTGACAGACTTTATTTTCTTGGGCTCCAAATTCACTGTGGATGGTGACTGCAGTCATGAAATTAGACACTTGCTCCTTGGAAGAAAAGCTATGACCAATCTAGACAGCACATTAAAAAGCAGAGGCATTACTTTGCCAACAAAGGTCTGTCTAGTCAAAGCTATGGTTTTTCCTAAAGTCATGTATGGATGTGAGAATTGGATCATAAAGAAAGTTGAACACCAAATAATTGATGCTTTTGAACTGTGGTGTTGGAGAAGACTCTTGAGAGTCTCTTGGACAGCAAGGAGATCCAACCAGTCAATCCTAAAGGAAATTGGTCCTGAATATTTATTGAAAGGACTGATGCTGAAGCTGAAGCTCCAATACTTTGGCCACCTGATGCGAAGAACTGACTCAATGGAAAAGACCCTGATGCTGGGAAAGACTGAAGGCAGGAGGAGAAGGGGATGACAGAGGATGAGGTGGTTGGGTGGCATCACCAACTCAATATTAACATGAGTTTGAGCAAGCTCAGGGAATTGGTCTTGGACAGGGAAGCTTGGCATGCTGCAGTCCATGGAGCTGCAAAGAGTTGGACATGACTGAGCGACTGAACTGAACGGACTGAAGAGGGCATTATGGATGCTACATTTCTCATATATTCATAAACACATATGTATAGGTACACATACAGGTTTTAGAAGGTCGTTATTATTTTTGATAAAAGTGATATAGTCAAACGTTTCTGCCTCCCCCCCGCCCCCCACTATCCGGTAGTAGTGGAAATCTTTTCATTTCAACTAGGATAGCTTCAACCCTTGTTTTTTTGTCTGCTTAAAGTTTCATAATAGGGATGTATACAAAGTTGTTTCAGCATTTCTCTATTGATTAACATTTACCTTTTTTTTTTTCCCTTTCTGCTTTGTATATATCAATAGTTCTGCATTAAACACTGTCCTGCTATGTATATTTTACGTATTTTCATTTTTCTAAGATAAAACTCCGAGTGAGATTATAGTGTCTAATTTTAATAGCTGTTACGAAATTCCTTTCCAAAATTACTAACTGATATTTTTCTAGCAATGTGAAGAATATAATTTACCCACATTCTAGTTAGTATAGATACAATTGTTCTCCTTATATTTTACCAGTTGTGGAGGATAAAGTAATGTCTTGATGTTCATATTTCTTCTGTTCCACCTACATTCCACACACTATTCTAGGTATCATATTAAAATAGTGAACAAAAGACAAGTTCTGTTCTCATGGAACTTATATTCTAAGAGCGAAACACAAGTGATTAACAGGTAGACAAGTAATATAAACTTAGTCTTCAATAAACTACTGATTTTGTATTTTACAGTTGTTAAGCATTGTGTTGAAAAAATTTTTCTCTAAATATTTTTGTCTATTGACTTTATGATCTCCTTTGTCACATTTTATGCCATTAAAAATCTTTTTATTTTCAAATTTCTGGTTTACCAATCTTATTTAAGCAGATTTCTTCTACCACTAGATTGCAAATTTAAACCCTAGACTTTTTCCTAATATTTCTGATGAATCAATAAGTATTGCAGCTTTTAAATAAAGGCGATCTGGATGATCAGAAATAAAGTAATAAGTATTGGCTAAAAAATATGGAAAGTGGCTCATAGAGGAGGTGAAACTCAATGAAAGTCTTTGAAAGATGATAGAATTTAAATGGGTAAAGAGAAGCTGCAATTTTTTTAAAAAAAACTTGGAGCCATGCCTGAGAAGATACATTGCATATATATTACTCTGTCTTGAAGAGATAGATCGCTAAATCCCACATATTTAGTGATGAGAATCTGAATCACTTGTTAAACTAGACAATTACACTATTACTACACAGTTACTTATAAATAACTTGTCAACAGCTTCATAATACATAGGAATAATTATGAAGACAATAAAAGTACAGCAATAGCTAACTTTTGACCCTTTTGCTATCATACATTATTTTTCTAATTATGATCAAAAGAGAGAAGTATTCCAACCAGCCAACTTATCTATAAAGTTCTCTGATGTAGATTATTGAGTGTGTTTTTTATTCTAAAAGGTATGAGTTTTACATTTTTCAACATCTTTTCTGGACAAATTAGACTGCAGTGTTACAAATTATGAAGAAATTTTTACATCATTACAAGGTAAATTTGAAATTTGTAGCTCTTTTTAAATTAGGAAATAAAGTTTTTTTTTAATTAACCTGTGAATTTTTCTTTTATTTTCCCCAAGTCTTTCTCTTATAAATAAAAGCAATAAAAGCATCCTAAATATAACTAAGTAATTTTTTCCCACCTATCTTTTTATATCTGGGTTGACTATCTTCCATAAGAAATAAATCAAAGTACTCATTATATTAAAAATGGCTTCATACCATTGTCTTCATACAGGGAGAAGACATATTTATTTGTTCCACAAATGTGTATTCACAGTCACAGAAAAGAATAAAATTGTTTTCACAATTCATAAATTTTTCTGCCTTTGCCATGTAATGTATTATGTCTCATAGCACCTTATACTTGATAGCATTTTAAATTTCAAAGAAATTTTGTGTATTTTAACTGAACATATTGGGCTCATCATGGGATAATAGGGTTACTATGAGTTATTTGAAATGATTTTCTACTTTATTTGCCTTTCCTCTCTTTTAAATGCTGGTACATTGTTAAACTGGGGCTTCCCTGGTGACTCAGAGGGTAACACGTCTGCCTGCAATGCAGGAGACCTGGGTTCGATCCCTGGGTATATGGCTTTCAATAACATGTAGCTAAATAGACACACACGCACACACATGTATATTTTAATTTTGTACGATCAAGTTATTCAACCCTTACTGCTTTTCCATAGCTCTGTTATGAGTTCCCCAAAAAAGAATGCAAACTGAGTGACTTGTTGGAGATAACTCTGTTTGTACAAACCTAAATCTCCCTGAATTTTATTTTCTGCCTTATTGCATGCAATTTGCTTCTTCTCCTATATATTTTTTCACATCATTACTCCTTTTCAAGTTTAATCCATTAAGTGTTTTGTAGAATTTTCTTTCAGTGTAACAGCCCTGTGCATTTAGAATACAAATTGTATACTATACCCATTTTTCTTACCACCTATTGTGCATTTAAAAGTTATTTATCTGTGCCACTAAAACATTTTAGAGGAAGCAGGTATGTCGCTAGGTTGGACACCTAAATGGTTTCACAGACTTCTCTAAATATAAAGAGTCCTCCATATTTTATACTTTGGAGAGAGTCAGGACAGTTCCTATACAGAAGAGAAACTCCAAATTTTGACTCTTCTAGTATTAGCAGTGTTAGTTGCGCACCTGCGTCTGGCTGTGTGTGACCCCATGGACTGTTGCCCGCCAGGCTCCTCTGTCTATGGAATTCTCCAGGCAAGAAGGCCACAGTGTGTTGCCATGTCCTCCTCCAGGGGATCTTCCTGAACCAGGGATGGAACCCCCATCTGTTACATATCCCCCATTGGCAGCCTGGTTCTTTACCAATAGCACCACTTGGGAAGTCCTAGCTGTGTTGTAATTTATTAGAAGCTTTATTGACAAAATTTGTATTAGCCTGATAAAAATATATTACATTTTTCTTTTACATTTTCTTCCTTCTATCCTGGAAAGTGTTAGTCGCTCAGTCATGGGGCTCTTGGAACCCCATGGACTGTAGCCGGCCAGACTCCTCTGGCCATGGACTTATCCATGTAAGAATACTGGAGTGGGTAGCCATTTCTTTCTCCAGGGGATCTTCCCAACCCAGGGATTGAATCCAGATCTCCTGCGTTTCAGGTAGATTATTTACTGTCTGAGCCACCGGGGAAGCCCCCTTAGCTCCTCTGATCCTGGACATGATTAGATAGTTTCTGGGACCAGAACAGAATTTTGTGTTGTTGTTACAGGCCACACTCAGGTGATTTCTCCACAACTCTTGGGTTCCAGCTTAAAAAGAAATAATTTGTAGTTGTGTCTTTAAATAGAGTCCTATAATTTATAAATTCACTTTAAGAGGTCTTTGTGATATGCAATGACTACTGGCCTACCCTTGATATTTTGTCCTTTTATAATTGTAGCATAGTTTCAACCCTAATAATGGATCATTGATGTTACTTCTTTTTCTTTTGATTAGAAAATTCAAAGACATTATTTTCTAAAATTTTACATCAATTCAATGCTACTGTACGTTGGAAATCCAACGTACAGTGTATTTCACACTTTGCTAACTTTGAGAAGATTAGCACAAATTAAATTTCACATTAACCAGCCTAAAGCCATGAATAGGAAACTAGGCTCTAGGGTATTTGGTTAATTGTGCTAAAAATATATTCATGTTATTTGTGTAGAGCATAAATGTAGCAAAACTAGTTATTTAAATAAAATACTGTGAGTTTAATTTCTTCTGCTTTCCCATTCATTTGTAGATGTGAATAATAATGACTGTTTTGATATTCTGAAAATCTGGTAGATAATAGCTCACCAAACTGTTATCCTTTTATTATTTTGTAAGTGTTTGAGAGAGAGATATATTGTAAAATCAACTTTTTAAATGTATGCTTTTATTCAGGTTCTTTATTTTATTAATTTGTAACCATTCAATAGAAGCATATACTTAGAAAAAAAGGAAAATCAGTTAGACCAATTATGTATATATGTATATATACACACACAAATTTAAAAACTATTATTCATTAAAAACTTGAAGTGTAAAGTCACTCTACTCTTTATTACATCTTTTTAATTTAATGATCAAAAACAGCATTATTGCTTGGATGAATAGATGCGCATTTCTCTAAGGATGGCACTGGTAAGGCACAAGGATTTCATTAGATTTTGAAGGGTTTCTGTGTCCCCAGATGTTACTATATAAAACATTAAATGTTTTCAGAAATGATGACAAGTTTTAAGGAACTTGTAAAATAATTGTGATCCCCAGTGTTGGTCTGGAGTAATTGCTGACTCCTTATTAATGTCATCAGATGAATCCCTAAAATATCCTAAAATAGCTATCAAGCAGGTATACTGTATTTTTATCTCATTTTTCTCTTCCTTGAATTTTATCAAATGACTACATAGATGACAATTAAAGACACTGAGAAGTTTTAAACCTAAAAAAACCCAGCATATTCTGTCTTTCAATATTGCTTAGACCTTGTACTTAGCATTTTATTTTTCTTGCTGCTACACTCACATTTGCTCATAGACCATTAGCCATGAAAGTTTGCCCTCTTCATTATTTTGTTCCCATTCAGTGGTTTAACCAATCTGTGACAAGGATGATGCTTCCTTTTTGCACCCTGGTATCTTGTATTTTTAATTTAACATTTGAATTGTTAATATGTCTTGATTATTATAAGCTCTAACCCATTGGATTACATTTCTAAACCTGGAAATTGACCCACTCAGGAAAGGGAAATCAGTGGTCCATTTGAATGCTAATTACTACACAAGTCTTGTCTACTGTATCAAAACTTAGCATAAACATGGTCATCAGGGGAGGTAAAAAAAACAATTAAAATGCTCCCCGGGAGACTGAGCTCATTAGAACCTACACTGATATCCAACAAAGAAGAAAAAGAGTTGCTTAGCTGGACCCGTTCCTCTTCTGGATATGTAATCCATATACTCAGTAAGGATTCAATGTATTATTCCCTATCAAAATAAGAAAGAAGACATTTTTGAAACCTTTCAAAATATAAAAGTTGAAGCTAGGACAAAGATGCTTCAATGAAAAGAAAGAAGACTGTACAAAATAAAGTTTAGTTAAGGTTTCTGTGAAATAGTTTTCTTTCATAAAAAATGAAAACATTTTGCATTAAAGAATTTTCTTTAAAAAAAGAAAAGGTGGTAGTTATTGATAAAACACTTGTTTTCACTAACTTGTGTCTATTAAGCACTTCAGATACCTGTTTATCTTATCTGGATTGCCTCATGCAGTTTTAACCAAGCTGATTTAGACATTTTGACTAGTATTTCTAAAATGTCATTAAAGTTTTAGCTGATACATAAACTAAAATCTTCATTCATGGGAAAGGAATAGGCAATGACACTGGACACAAGCAGAAACTGAGGCAAAAATATCACCAGGCAAATATTTTCTTGACTCTCACTTACATTTTGTTATTTTATTCAATGATATTTAACTATAAGATATTCTTTCTAGTATAATTTAATTAGATCTGTATCAGTTTATCCAGAATATAATCCATGTTGTTATCATCAATTCCTTCAATCAGTAGCTTTTAAACTCTCTGTGCATACATTATTGGGGATACTGGTGAAACCAAGATTCCTGGGTCCCAGTGCCCACTGGGAACCTGCATGTTTAACAACCACTCCAGGTAATTGTGCTGTAGCTGGGCACATTACCTCAAATAAATAGCATTAATTAAATGGTGCTGTATCTGTTCATTTTCAGTGAATTTATCTGTGCTTCACTGAGAGATCTGGATGATATATTGTTGGGACTACTTCTATTTTTTAAAAAGAAGAAAAGGGAATGAGAGAACTGGTTTTTTGTTTGTTTTATTAATTTTTACTGGAGTATATAGTCGCTTTACAGTGTTTGTTAGTTTCTTGATATACAACAAAGTGAATCAGTCAACAACAGAGCATTGAGTAGAGCTCCCTGGACTATACAGTAGATATTCTCATAGTTACCTATTTTATGCGGTGTGCTAGTCACTGAGTCACGTCCAACTCTTTGCAACCCTTATTGACTATAGACCACCAAGCTCCTTTGTCCAGGGGGTTCTCCAGGCAAGAATAATGGAGTATGAGTTGCCATTACCTTCTCCAGAGGATCTTCCCAACATAGGGACTGAACCCAGGTCTCCTGCATTGCAGGAAGATTCTTTACCACTGAGTCACCAGGGAAGCCCATTTTATACAGAATAGTGTATATATATATACATATATATATGTATATATATTTATTTCAATCCCAATCTTTCAACTCATCACTGCCCCCCACTCTGCCACTCTTGGTAACCATAAGCTTGTTTTCTACATCTGTGACTCTATTTCTACTTTACAGATAAGTTCATCTGTACCATTTTTCTAGATCCCAAATATAAGTGCTATTATATGATATTTGTTTTCCTTGAGAGGACTATTTTAAATGTCTATAGCATTTTTGACTCAAATGACTGTATTTTCTCACTTTAATTAGATTTTACCTGGTTTTAGCATTTTATAGATCTTTATTTTTCACATCATATGGCTTTAAACACATATTATATCATGAAAGTTGATATAACATCAAATTACCTTTTTACATACTCATTAAAAGCATGATAGTTATCGTATAGTAAGAAATATATTTGGACTTTGTCCCTGGCACAGAGTTCCTAAAACCCTTGGAATTTCCTGAGTGATAGGAGTATCTTCTATTATTCATCAGAAATCCCTTTTGATCTCACCTGAGGTTATGCTAATGACGTGATTTGGGTTGGGGTCCTACATAGCCTCAGGATGGGGCTGGTGAGTGGAAAGAATGACTAGAGGGTTGGCACTGTCAATTCCATTCACTGACCTCTAAAAAGGGGAAGATGGGATGGAGATTAGGCTGTATAAACATTTCTGACTAACAAGATTTGGCAAGCTTCCAGGATGATGAACACATGTAGGTGCTGGGAGGTTGATGGACACAGAGACGCTCTGCACATGGCTGCTCCATACTGTGCCCTACGTATTCCTTACATCTGGCTATTTCTAGTATCCTTTTATAATAAGCCAGTAAACATAAGTAAAATATTTCCCTCAGTTCTGTGAGTCATTATAGCAAATTGTCAAACCCAAGGAGGGGGTTATGGGAATTCCAATTTATAGTTCTTTGATCAGAAGACCTCAACTCGCCATTAGCATCTGAAGTAGGGGTAGGCTTGTGGGACTGAGCCCTTAACATGTAGGACTGACACTCTCTTCAAGGATAGAGTGTCAGAATTGAGTCAATTTGTAGGATGTCCAGCCAGTGTCTACTGTGAATTCCTGGTGTCAGGAAAAAATCCACACATTGTGGGGCTGGAAGAATTGAGTCTGTGAGTAGAGATGAACAGATTTTCCTTTCAATAATGAAGTGAACATCATTTAAAAGGTGGAGGCATGCCTTTCTAGCCCAAAAGATTCACCAAGATGATGGTGGTCCCTTCACAAACGGATATTGAAGACCAAAAATAACACACACGTGCCAGATAATGTGCAAGCATTGGTTGTTCAAAAGACTGGCCCTAGAGAGAACTAGATATCTTGTCTTTTACTTCTTTTCCCTTTTAATTTACCATTTATATATGCTCTGATTAAATACAACTGATGAATTAGTCTATATTCCTAGATATTTGGGGGATTAACAGTATTTATATTTTTTAATTCTATGCAGTTGAAATGGCAATTGTAATATATATGCTCCTAGTTCTTTAATAATGATTCTTTAAATCTCAGAGAAAAAGAAAACCTGTCAGAACATGATCAGAAGCATTTTGGAAAAAGGAAGCAGTATAAAAATAAAAGACATAAGTTCTTTTATTTATTCAACAACTACTCATTGACTACAGATGTCTAAGTGGCAAGTAGTCACTGCATAAGCCTAAGCTGTATTTACTGTCAGATTCACACGTGCTCAGGCATAACTTGGAAGACTGGTTAAGAGCAGAAAGAGGTTTGTTTACATGGAGGATCAAAAAAACCTCCTAGAAAAGTAAAAATTCATCCTAGGGGAAAAAAGGTCAAGATGGGTAAAGTTGGTTGAAGGTTTATTGGCAAATATTTAACACAGGAGGGAAGAATGATTCTGAGCATGGTTTGTGTCCCTGAGATTATTACATAGCCCAGATCTCATTACTTCAAACACAACTCCTCTGGCTAGAGGGCTGAAACATAAACTAAATAGTAGCACTTAGAAGAGCCATTGCTCTACAATTGCCGCAGGACATGAAGAATGTGATGCACGGACAGCACTGGTGCTGAGGTGTTAGCAAGCACTCTTGGGGCGTGACATTGGCTGGGGTCGCTTTGTAAATGCCAGTAACAGTGTTGGCAACTGCACTGGTGACCATGGCACTAGGAAATATGTAAATACTGGCAATGCCAATGTGATGGCTGAAATGTCTTTTGGGCCTTGCGTGCTGGAGGAAGATAACAAACACGAGAGAGAAGGAAGGGCCAAGAGTGATTCCCAGGTGTTTTCTTAAACATATGGTTATGTGGTTTTCCAAAATGGAGAAAATTCAATAAGAAGCGATTCAAGGAACGATAAAATTTCATTTTTGTACATATTGAACTTGAGCTGTCTGTTTTATGTATAAGCTGCAATTGGATATATATGTGTGATGCTTAGAATAAGGGATCATATCCCCACTTTGGAAGTCATCAATAATAGGAGATAGGAGAAGTGGTTGAGATAATCCAAGGAGAAAGTTTATAATACCGAAAGAAGAGGGAAAAGATTTAGAATAGAGGACTGAAGGGCAATGATATTTAATATCTATCTTCCTGGATTAAGTAAATCTGGACTGGGTTTGAAGGATGAAAGTGAAGTACTCAGTAAGTAGATTGAGGAAAGTTATAAAGACCAAGCCAGGCAAAGACATATAAAAGCAGAGAAGAAGAACATTTAAAGAGACAAAAGCATTTTAAGAACCAGAGGACGTTCAGTATCATGAAAGCGTAAAGTTCAGTGTTACAGGTTATAGGATTTTGTTAAAGGAGTAGAAGATAAGGCAGTTGACACAATCAGGGACCTGATCATAAAACACCACAGCATATTCAGAAACATACAGAAATGGAGACCATTATAAAGGTTTTAAGCAGAGAAGGGATATAATCAGATTTGCATATTAAAAAGATGACTTTGTTGGCTTAGTTAAAGAAAAGTTGAAAGACTTTAGTTTAGGTAGAGAGAACAGTTAAGGGGCTATTTCCATAGCCCAGGAAAACACTGACAAGGGTCTGAAAAATTAAGTGAAAGTGATAGTGAGAGAGGATAAAGCAGGGCTCCAAAGAAAAAAAGGGGCTCACATAGTTCTATTACTGATCTTGTCTTTATTTAGAAATTTGGTGTTTTATCCATCATAGATTTTTTCATTATTTTTGGTTAAACAGTTATCACATTGAGTATTATTTATCTTTAAAAATAAGGCGGGACTTCCCTGGTTGGCAATCCACTTGCTGATGTGGAGGATGCAGGTTCAATCACTAATCTAGGAAGATCCCACATACTGCTGAACACCTAAGCCCTTGTGCCACAACTACTGAGCCTTCACACCCTCGAGTCTGTGCTCTGCCACAAGAGAAGACCCCACAATGAGAAGACCAAGCACTGCAATGAAGAGTAGCCCCTGCTCACTGCAACTAGAGAACGTCCATATGCAGCAGTGCACAGACCCAGTGCAGCCAAAGATAAATAAATAAAAAATTTAAAACTCTATTTAAAAAAATAACAAAAGGAATGGAGGTGTTGAAGATGCCTTTATTTCTGATTTAGGCAAATGAGAAAATTGGATTGCCCTAAGATAGAAATCTTCCCTGGGTGGGGAAGATCCTCTGGAGAAGGGCATGGCAATCCACTCCAGCTTTCTTGCCTGGAGAATTCCATGGACAGAGGAACCTTGCGTCCATGGGGTCACAAAGAGTTAGACACGACTGAGCAACTAACACTTTCACAAGATAGAAACACGATTAGAGGAAGAGGAATTTTGAGGAAGCAGATGGAATATAATGATGATATGACTGTTATGTAAAGCTGCTCACATGGTAGTTGGCTTTAATGTGGTTCCCTAAGATAAAGTAACAGAGTGGAATGGATTGCTTAGGGGGAAGGCGTATATGAAGAAGGACTTCTAGGCACCTTAAAAGTACTTCTATTACACAACACACAAATCAGATTCAAGTTAGATTATAAAAAGAGTTTTTATGCTGTTTTTTTAAACTATTCAAGGGTGGGAATAAGAGTGGCCAGAGGGATAAAGGGAGATAATGACTAAAACACTGTCAGGGTTATTTACCTCCACTGGGCATTCCTTAGCTATTCCTTTACACAGCTATATTCTCTCTCTTTCTCTTTCTCTCTCTTCCTCTTTCCCCTCTGCCTCCGAATGCCTCTATTTTGTTGACACATGTGAATATAATGTCAGTGGGGCACTTTAATGTTCTGTTCTGGTTCTAAAAATCTGAGGGAAGGTTCTGATGGGCCTAGTCTCAGCCTTCCCATGAAGCATTTTCAGGCAGCAGAGCAGAATCATGTTGTAGAAAATGTCTATTCCATGTATAACAATGTGAATCTTAGAAAATGAAGTTTCCAGAAAAGTGTCCATGTGTTCACTTAAGGGTGAAGACAGGGAGATAAATATTTAGGCAAAAGGCATGCAAAACACTGTGCCAAGTAATGAAAACATTCCAATGAAAATCATCATTTAATGTGATGAACAGATGAAAGGTGCAAGTCAAGGAGATTGAGAAGCAATGTTCAAAGGGAAAGTAGGAAAATGAGGAAAGAATGCATTATGAAAAGCAAAAGAGGAGATAATTTCACCAAGGTAAGAGAGGCAATAAATCATTTATAATAGATAATTGTGCTTACAGTCAGATAAACATTAGTAAAGACCCCTGGATGGCTACCTACTACAGTATTCTTGCCTGGAGAATTCTATGGACAGAGAGCCTAGTGGGCTATAGTCCATCGAGTCACAAAGAGTTGGATATGACTGAGCAACTGATTTACTCTCTTCTCACTTAAGTTATCTAGACACATTAAAAAGTAGGTAGCTCGTGGTCAGGGACAAACAGTTATAGCAAAAACACTAATAAGGATCAAACACATTACCTCAACCATACGCACTGTCCATTAATAATAGTATTGAATTCCTTCTTATTTCCTAATGGTGCTCTGACTCCCAAGTCTTAGAATATATGCGATAGGGTTTATAGCCTTTTTTCTTCTCTTAATGCCGTCTCATGACTCCTTTTCCTTCCCAACATGTACATATACACACAGAGATACAAATTACTGAGTTGAGTTCAGACAACAGTTCTTGGGGTGGGAGTTTTCAAGAGCTAAGGCTGGAAATAAAAAACTGTTATATGCAAGTGTCATATTCTTTTTCATGGTTTCTCAAACTTGGCACTATTAACATTTTAGGCTGTATAATTGTCATTTTTACTAGGGTTGTCCTATGTGTTGTCAGATTAACATCATCCCTGAACTTTATCTACTAGATGAGAGTAGCAACCTCAGTGCAAGTTATGACAAACATTTCTCCATAGGTCCTAGGGGGGATGCAAGGATAGGAGGGGACAAAGTCATCCCGGCTGAGAGCCATGGCTCTGTTTAGTTTCACCTTCCTTGGAATATTCTCTTGGATAGCTCCTCCTTTGCAATGCATTTCCTCTGTATTCTTTCATCTTTTTAAATGTCAGACTATTGGTAAATATCTCAGACTACCTTCTGATAAAGAAAACTTCCACCAGTCTATAACATAACTGTCCTGGAAAAGCATAGGCCTAATAGTAGGCTATAGAAAGAAATATAAGTACTTTCATTAAATTGCTTTTTCCTTTGTATCTCTTCTCTTTCCATCAAGTACTATTTTGAAGATAAAATTGGATAATTCATGTTAAAACCTGAACTCTCTTTAGCAAATGATAAGCAACAAGCTTTATCCACACAAATATTGAAGATTCTTAGCACCAAAAATGCATATGCATAGGCGTAGTATAGCTGCTAAAACTATTCAGTCTAGACAAAGTCCTCAAGACTTAGCCCAGCTCATAATCATATGAAGTTTCATCAAAATTTTGGATCCATTATGGAAGTTACACAAAATTTGGGGTCCAAAGTATGGGACAATAAACTATGCTCAATTTTTACACTGAGGGTTCACATTTCAAAAGTTGTGGTATTTTGGGGTACATGGTGGGAGAGGGAGGGGCTTCCCACATGGCTCAGTGGTAAAAGAATCAGCTAGCCAATGCAGGAGATGCAGGTTCAATTCCTAGGTCAAGAAGATCCCCTGGAGGTGGAAATGGCAATCCACTTCAGTATTCTTCCCTGGAAAATCCCATGGACAGAGGAGACTGGAAGGCTACAATCCATGGGGTTTCAAACAGTTGGACATGACTAAAGTGACTGAGCACTTTCACTCAGCACACACACAGGAGGGTGCCGAATTCAATAATCCTCCGGGAGTTGGTGAAGGACAGGGAGGTCTGGTGTGCTGCGATTCATGGGGTCTCAAAGAGTTGGACATGACTGAGCGACTGAACTGAACTGATGCTTATGTATTTTTATCTCTTTCGTTCCCATCTCAGCAGAAAGAAGTTCCTTTCTTATACTTATTTCTCTATATGATTATTCTTCTACCTAGTCCTCATAGCCAGGAGTCATATAACAGCCGCTTTTCTTTTTCTTTTTTTAAATGAAAGTTAGAGTGAAAGTCGCTCAGTCGTGTCCAGCTCTTTGAGATCCCATGGACGATACAGTGCATGGAATTCTCCAGGCCAGAATACTGGAGCCCAGGAATACTGGGGTGAGTAGCCTATCCCTTTTGCAGGGGAATCTTCCCTACCCAGGAGCTGAATGGGGGTCTCCTGCACTGCAGGTGGATTCTATACCAACTGAGCTATCTTTGACTGTGCTGGGTCCTTGTTGCGGTGTGGGCTTTTCTCTAGTTGCAGTAAGTGGGTGCTACTCTTTAGAAGCTCATTGCAGTGGCTTCTCCTGTTGTGGAGAACTGGCTCTAGGGTACATGGGCTTCAGTATTTGCAGGATATGGCCTCAGAGCTGCAGTTCCTGGCCTCTAGAGCACAGGCTCAATTGTGGTGCAAAGCACGTAGGATCTTCCTGGATAAGGGATCGAACCTGTGTCTTCTGCATTGGCAGGTGGATTCTTTACCACTGAGCCATCAGGAAGCACAAGAGCTGCTTTTTGGGAGCACTGAAAAAGCCCATATACCATTCTCTTCCTATCAACTTTGGCTCCTATTCAAACAAGGGTTTTGGAATGAGAGTGAGTAAAAGTATTATAAATGTAGATTGTAATTTTAAATTTGTAGTATAAATAAACAAGAAAAAAGAAGAAACTGTTAGTTTTATGAATTTTCTTTGAGGAGATACCCCATGTCCAAGGGCAGAGGAGCCCCAGCAAGATGGTAGGTGTTGGAGCAGAGGCTGTGCAGCCCTGGAGCAATTTTGAAGCAGTACCCCACACCCAAGGACAAAGAAGAAGCCCCAGAAAGATGGTAGGAGGGGCAATATCGTGTTTAGAATCAAACACCATACCTGCCAGAGATGCTCAGAGGGCTCAAACATAATTTGTACACACCAGGACCCAGAGATCCCACAGAGACTGAGACAGAACTGTGTTTGAGTGTCTCCTGAGGAGGTACAGATCAGCATTGGACTGCCACAGGGTCAGGGGCTCTAGGTGCAGTAGACCTGGGTATGGAATAAGCCCTGTGGGAGGAGGTCACCATTAACCTCACCATAGACTCACCAGAACTTACACAGGACTGGGGAAACAGACTCTTGGAGGGCACAAACAGAACCTTGTGCACACCAGGACCCAGGAGAAAGGAGCAGTGAGCCCACAAGAGACTGAATCAGACTTGCCTGGGGTGTCCAGGAGTCTCTGGTGGAGGTGTGGGTCAGCAGTGGCCTGCTGCAGGGTTGGGGGCACTGAGTGTAGTAGTGTGTGCATGGGATTTTTTGAAGGAGGTCCCCATTATCTTCATTGCCTCTACCATAGTTTAGCCTCAGGTCAAATACAGGGAGAAAATACAGCCCCACCCATTTGTTAATTGGGCAAAATTGGATTAAAGATTTACTGAGCTTAGCCCCAATCATTAGAACAAGACCCAGTTTCCCCCTCAGTCAGTCTCTCCCATCAGGAAGCTTCCCTAAGCCTCTTATCCTTCTCCATCAGAGAGCAGACAGAATGAAAACCACAATCACAGAAAACTAACCAATCTGATCACATGAACCACAGCTTTGTCTAACTCAATGAAAATATGAGCCATGCCATGTAGGGCCACCCAAGATGGATGGGTCATGGTGGAGAGTTCTGATAAAATGCAGTCCACTGGAGAAGGGAATGGCAAACCAATTCAGTATTCTGGCCTTGAGAACCCCATGAACAGTATGAAAAGGCAAAAAGACAGGACACTGAAAGATGAACTCCCCAGGTTGGTAGGTGCCCAATATGTTACTGGAGATCAGTGGAGATTTAACTCCAGAAAGAATGAAGAGATGGAGCCAAAGCAAAAACAACACCCAGTTGTGGATGTAACTGGTGATGGAAGTAAAGTTTGATGCTTTAAGAGCAATATTGCATAGCAACCTGGAATGTTAGGTCCATGAATCAAGGTAAATTGGAAGTGGTCAAATAGGAGATGGCAAGAGTGAACATCAACATTTTAGGAATCAGCAAACTAAAATGGACTGGAAAGGGTGAATTTAACTCACATGACCATTATATCTACTACTGTGGGCAAGAATTTCTTAGAAGAAATGGAGTAGCCATCATAGTCAACAAAAGAGTCCAAAATGCAGTACTTGGATACGGTCTCAAAAACAACAGAATGATCTCTGTTCCTTTCTAAGGAAAACCATTCAATATCATAGTAATCCAATGCTGAAGAAGCTGAAGTTGAATGATTCTATGAAGACCTACAAGACCTTCTAGAACTAACACCCCCAAAAGATGTCCTTTTCATTATAGGAGACTGGAATGCAAAAGTAGGAAGTCAAGAGATACCTGGAGTAACAGGCAAATTTGGCCTTAGAATACAGAATGAAGCAGGGCAAAGGTTAATAGAGTTTTGGCAAGAAAATGCACTGGTCATAGAAAACTCCCTCCTCTAACAACACAAGATAAGACTCTACACATGGACATCACCAAATGGTCAATACCAAAATCAGATTGATTATATTATTTGCAGCCAAAGAGGGAGAAGCTGTATGCAGTCAGCAAAAACAAGTCTGGCAGCTGGCTGTGGCTCAGATCACGAGCACCTTATTGCCAAATTCAGACTTAAATTGAAGACAGCAGGGAAAACCACTAGACCATTCAGGTATGACCCTACAATTATACAGTGGAAGTGAGAAATAGATTCAAGGGATTCTATCTGATAGACAGAATGCCTGAAGAATTATGGACAGAGGTTCATGACATTGTACAGGAAACAGGGATCAAGACCATCCCCAAGGAAAAGAAATGCAAACAGGCAGAATCGTTGTCTGAGGAAGTCTTACAAACAGCTGTGAAAAGAAGAGAAGCAAAAGGCAAAGGAGAAAAGGAAAGATATAAGCATCTGAATGCAGAGTTCCAAAGAATAGCAAGGAAAGATAAGAAAGCCTTCCTCAGGGATCAATGCAAAGAAGAAGAGGAAAACGATAGAATGGGAAAAACTAGAGATCTCTTCAAGAAAATTAGAGATACCAAGGAAACATTTCAAACATGGCAAAGATGGGCTCGATCAAGGACAGAAATGGTATGGACCTAACAGAAGCAGAAGATATTAAGAAGAGGTGGCAAAAATACACAGAAGAATTATACAAAAAAGATCTTCACGACCCAGATAATCACAGTGGTGTAGAATTATCACTCACATAGAGCCAGACATCCTGGAATGTGAAGTCAGGTGGGCCTTAGGAAGCATCACTAAGAACAAAGCTAGTGGAAGTGATGGAATTCCAGTTGAGCTCTTTCAAATCCTAATAGATGATGCTGTGAAAGTGTTGCACTCAATATGCCAGTGATTTGGAAAACTCAGCAGTGGCCACAGGACTGGAAAAGGTCAGTTTTCATTCCAATCCCAAAGAAAGGCAGTGCCAAAGAATGCTCAAACTACTGCACAATTGCACTCATCTCACACACTAGTAAAGTAATGCTCAAAATTCTCCAAGCCAGACTTCAATAGTACATAAACTTCCAGATGTTCAAGGTGGTTTTAGAAAGGCAGAGGAACCAGAGATCAAATTGTGAAAAAGGCAATAGAGTTCCAGAAAAACATCTACATCTGCTTTATTGACTATGCCAAAACCTTTGACTGTGTGGATGATAACAAAATGTGGAAAATTCTTCAAGAGATCAGAATACTAGATCACATGACCTGCCTCCTGAGAAATCTGTATGCAGGTCAAGAAGCAAAAGTTAGAACTGGACATGGAAAAACAAATTGGTTCCAAATCGGGAAGGAGTATGTCAAGGCTGCATATTGTCACCCTGCTTATTTAACTTATATGCAGAGCACATCATGAGAAATGATGGACTGGATGAAGCACAAGAAGGAATCAAGATTGCCGGAAGAAATATCAATAACCTCAGATATGCAGATGACACCACCCTTATGGCAGAAAGCAAAGAAGAACTAAAGAGCCTCTTGAAAGTGAAAGAGGAGAGTGAAGAAGTTGGCTTAAAACTCAACCTTCAGAAAACGAAGATCATGGCAACTGGTCCCATCACTTCATTGCAAATAGATGGGGAAACAGTGGAAACAGTGACAGAATTTGTTTTTTGGGGCTCCAAAATCACTGCAGATGGTGACTGCAGCCATTAAACTGAAAGATACTTGTTGCTTAGAAGAAAAGGTATGACTAACCTAGACAATGTTTTAAGAATCAGAGACATTACTTTGCCAACAAACATTTGTCTAGTCAAAGCTATGGTTTTTCCAGTAGTCATGTATGCATGTGAGAGTTGAACTTTAAATAAGCCAAGCGCCAAAGAATTAATGCTTTTGAATTGTGGTGTTGGAGAAGACTCTTGAGAGTCCCTTGGACTGCAAAGAGACCCAACCAGTCCATCCTAGGAAAATCAGGAAATCCGTCCTGAATATTCATTGGAAGGACTGATGCTGAAGCTGAAACTCCAATACTGTGGCCACCTGATGTGAAGACTGATTTATTTGAAAAGACCTGATGCTTGGAAAGATTGAAGGCGGGAGTAGATGGGGATGACAGAGGATCAGATGGTTGCATGGCATCACCAACTCAATGGACATGAGTTTGAGTAAATTCCAGGAGTTAGTGATGGACAGGGTGGCCTGGCATGCTTGTAGTCCATGGGGTCTAAAAGAGTTGGACGTGCCTGAGTGACTGAACTGCACTTATGAATTTTTCAATAATAGTAGTAAATTATTTATTACCTATCACACTCCTGATTATAACATGCCAGAATTGTATAGCACTGCTCTACCCTATACCCGGACAGGTACCAATCTATTTATAATATAAAATTGTCTGCATAGATGAATACACATTAAGTGCCTAATGATTTACATATATGTAATTTATTTAATCTTCATAATAATCTATAATCTTCATAATAATCAAATGAGCATGTTTATAATCTCCAATTATTAGATGAAGAAGCTGCAGCCCAGAGTGCTTAGGAGTCAGCTCAAGGACACACTGCTTGAAAATGCTAGATCTGACCTGAAGTCAAACTCAATCTGACTCCAAATGTATATCCTTATTCATCATGCTATGATGCCTATGCTAAACAGAAAGAAAAGTATGATCCATTAATTATTTAGTTTATATATAGCTTTGTATAATTGATATATATATATACATATAACAACACTTATATATAACTTGTATATAGATGACATAATTGATTCTCCTTTGTATTATATGAAATATTGCATGATTTTCATGAGACATATTTAAATCCTCAGTAAGGTGGATTGCAGATAGCTTAATATGAAAGGTCATCCATCTTTAAATTGAAAAAGAACATCATTGTGCACAAATGCATCATACAAAGTTGTAGCAAAATGCTTGACTGCCCTCATGCATGCAAGAAATTAAGTTGTCTGTAAACTTTGGTGCATGTATCATTCCCACATGAATAATCTCAATTCTATATTCCATGAGTTTTTTGAGTGGGTGATAACCACACTGTGTATGTTCAAATATTGTATGTGGTATATGATTTATCAGACCAGGACCTACTTTCCATAGGTGAAAAACCCACCCAATTGGAGAAAAATGCAATAAAGAAAATGCACATTTAGAATATTCACTGAGATAATGATTACAGACATTTTCTGAGGTGAGCAAACTGAGGAGAAATAGCATTTTATGTACCTGCAAGAAATATTGAAATTGGCCCATAAGAAGAAACTTAGCCAGACAGCTTTCAAAGTCATCTTGATTGTGCATAAGATGCACTGTGTGACATGTCTGACCACGCTTAGATCCTGCACGGCTGGCATTCCATCTTCAGGTTTTGTATTACCAAACAAACCTACAGTGTTGTGACCTTGCAAAATCTCTTTGAGCCTCACTGAGTTTTAAAGCCTTAAATCAAGATCCTGCCAGGATGAGGTGATTCTTATAAGAACGATAACCCACAGATAAGGCAAAATGAAATGCGGTTGGATCTTAAAATGACTTGAGCTAACTCTAGCAATGGAAATGTCAATCAAAGAGTCTCATGCCAAGGCTAAATCCAAACTTGTGTTTGACTCCTAAGACTAGATACCTTGGGTATTATTGCTTCTATTATGTTTACATATTTTTCAACTTCAAATGTAAAAATATAAAACCATAACCTGCAATGAACAAATATCAGGAGGCGAATTCCTCAGTAATTTAATTTGAAATAAGAAAAAGAATTTTGGTTCTAAATCCAGAGAGATTTTGTACCATGTAAATCAAGTCTGGGCATTAAAGGCTCTAGTGATTCCTCTTTTGTTTTTCATTTTGTTTTGTTTCCTTGTGATACTGAATCTGGGTATTTTTGTATGGCCACTGAGGAAAAACAGCAAACACATTCTTCATAGAGCTTGAATTTAATATTAAAAATTAATTTTGACCATTAGATTCTGACTTATTTTATACTGATAAAATTATCTAGAAAATACATTATATGTATTATTTCAACCGACAAATATAACTTTGGCCTTTCTCTTTGTGTAAGAAATAAGGAATTTTCTGTTTTTATAATACTACACTGAAGTGAAATATTTTTTAACATGTGTCACAGTCTTGACAAGAAATCTTACACTATAAATATGGTTCTCTAAATAAAATTTGAGGACTATGCAACTTTTGACTATGCAGTTTCTATTTTCTAATCTGAAAAGTGGTTCTACTTTTTAGCAAAATATTTATCAATCACCTCTTTAGCAGAATCTGCTAATTATTCTTCATTATCCATTTTCTCCTTCCTTTTTACTGCCAACAGAATATCCTGAATTTTAAAGGGGTTCAATGAGAGCCTGACATATTTCCTGGTCTGTTGATGTTAGATGTGGCATTATAATCAAGTTCCAGGCTCTGAGATGTAAGCAGAAATGATGCAACTGCCTTGGTTATGGCCTTAATAGAGGAAAGAGGTTGCCTTCACATCTTCAGTTTTCTCTTCCTGAAGGCTAAGACAGTGAAGTAGATGCTCACCAACCAATCTGAACTATGCAGACTAGAGAATATCATGAATCCATGTTGCTGTTCATGTTCAGTCACTGTCATGTCCAACTCTTTGTGACCCCATGGACTGCAGCATGCCAGGCTTCCCTGTCCTCACTGTCTCCTGGAATCTGCTCAATCTCATGTCCATTGAGTTGATGATGTGATCAAACTATCTCATTCTCTGCCACCCCCTTCTCCTTTTGCTTTCAATCTTTTCCAGAATCTTTTCCCAAGAGTTGGCTCTTTGCATCATGTGGCCAAAGTATTGGAGCTTCAGCTTCAGCACCAGTTCTTCCAATGAATATTCAGTGTTGGTTTCCTTTAAGATTGATTGATTTGATCTCCTTGCAGTCTAAGGGACTCTCAAGAGTCTTCTCCAGCATTACAATTTGAAAACATCAATTATTCAGCACTCAGCCTTCTTTATGGTCCAACTCTCACATTTATACATGGCTCCTGGGAAAACCATAGTTTTGACTATACAGACCATTGTCAGCAAAGTGATGTCTCTGCTTTTTAATATGCTATCTAAGTTTGTCATAGCTTTCCTTCTAAGGAGCAAGTGTCTTATAATTGCATGGCTGCAATCACCATTCACAATGATTTTGGAGCCCAAGAAAATTAAGTCTATCATTGCTTCTACTTTCCCCCCTTCTGTTTGCCATGAAGTGATGAGACTGATGCCACGATCTTAGTTTTTTTATTGTTCTCTTTAAAGCCAATTTTTTCCACTCTTATCTTTCACCCTCATCAAGAGACTGTTCAGTTCCTCTTCACTTTCTGTCATGATGAGTCCATAGAGAATGGCATATATGGAATAGTCCCAGAACCCCTTATGGAGCAGAGTCATTTACTGGCCTCCAATCACCCATCCATCTCAGAAGCATTAAGTGACAGAGATACCTGGAGCAATACATAGGTATATATGTATTGCTCCAGGTATCTATTCTCAAGTGTGCATTTCTGTGGCACTTAGTACACTCACTAAGTGTTATGTAACCACTACCTCTATCTAGTTCCAAAACATTTTCATCACTCCAAAATAACCTGTGGCGGATTCATTTTGATATTTGGCAAAACTAATACAATATTGTAAAGTTTAAAAAAAAATAAAACAAAATAAAACCCCATACTAATTAAGCAGTCACTCTTCATTCCCACTTCCCACTGTCCCTTTGTAACAACTGATCTGCTTCTTTGCTTGTCTTTTTTGCATATTTCATATAAATCATAAAACATGAATCATAGAATCATAGAACATGCAATTGTTTCTGTTGGACATTTTTCATGCAGTATAGTGTTTTTGAGGTTCATCCACATTATGTCATGTATCAGCACTTCATTCCTTTCTTGACTCTGTATTTCGGTGTATGTGTATGTGTGCTACACTTTGCTTATCCATTCATTTGGTGATGGGCATTTGAGTTGTCTTCAACTGTTTGCTATTATTTATTAATAGTGCTGCTATGGATACCCTTTTACAAGTGTTTGCTTGCATACTTAGTTTGAATTCTTTCAGGTATACACATGGGAGTAGAATTGCTGGGTCGTGTGGTAATATTATGCTTAAGTTTGGAGGAGGTGTCAACTGTTTTCTACAATATTGTTATTTTCAGACTATGGCTTAACCCCAGTGCCCAGATCTTTATGTTTACCCAGTGGTATGTGCTGCTGTTGTAAACAAGGAGCTTTCTCTTGGTGCATATAGAGAGTAAGAGCTGTTTCAGAAACACAACCAATATTTATAATACAATAATAGAAAAAGACTACCTCTAGAAACCTCTGAAAATGAGATTTTAAAATATAACAGGATAATTAAAAGAAAGTGTTAGAATGATTTTCATGGTTTCCTCTTCCACTTGTGGAGACCAAAGGTGAGAGGCATCAGTATAAATCTTCCCTAAGGTAGCATGCTTTCATCCACTATCACTTACAGAATATCCACTGAGTGTTATGGACTGTAATGGGTGCAGAATGAATGCAGGGGTTAGTGACATATGGATTCTTACTTTCAGAAACTTAGAACACAAGAATAATCTAAATACGTATTGTATTTTGCTATAATATTTTATCCCAAGGAAGTTGCAGACAAAGTCTATACTGATTGTTGTAAGATAAGATAAACACTCTCCTTTGAGAGAGGATCAGAAATGGCAGATTGGATGTATTTTGTTTTGGATGTTTTAATTTGTGATTTATATTATGCTTTTTACAAGTTAGAGATATTAAGAAGGCATGTAGATTTTTCTAGCCTGAGTCAAGAGAAGTCTGACCTGGAGTCACAGCTGGAATCACAAATATAGAGTAAACACATAAAGATGCTATTTAAAGTCAACAAGTTGTACAAGATTACCTAAGATGATGCTGTGTATGGAGAAGAAAATCTAGGACTGACTCCTGCAGCACTCAAAGATTTATTTGTTGAGAAAGAAGAGTCAGAAGTGACTAAGATGGAAGTGTCACCAAACACAGTGGAATCCAAGAAAATTGTGATCCCTTGGAAGCCAAGAAAGCAAAGTGTTTTAATGAGAAGACAGTGATTAAAAGTGTTAAATGTTATTGAGATATTAAGTAATATATGGATCACAAATGGCTTTTGGATTTGGCAACATGGAGACAGTGGGTAATCATTACAAAAACAGCTCTAGTGTCATGGTAATCATGGAAAATAGGAAAGTCATCTAAAGGTGAAAGGAAATGAAGAGAATCATTATCGATTACTCTTTCAAGAAATTTTCCTGTGAATGGAGGATAAAGATGTGGGAAGGTCTTAAAGTGACTTGAGATCAGTGAATAACCAACAACAGCTAACATTTCTAGAGTACAGCCCGGTGTGGGAATTGTTCAAACTGTTTCATATATTAACTCACTTCATCTTACATCAACTCAGATAGGTAGATATTGTTCATATTTTGCAGACAAGGAAACTGAGGCCTTGAACCTTCAAAAATTTTGTCCAAGAGCATGAACTAATAAGTGGCAGAGCTGAAATTCAAATCCAACCAGCTTATTATTCTAGAGTCCATACTCTTTTCTAATTTTATTGGTTTTGACAATTAGATGTCTTTAATATGCATTTTTATTCCATTGCCTTTTACTTAACAAGGACCCAGCTCTTTGATAGTTTGGTAATCAAAATGCCCTTAGACTATAGATCTGCCCTTCAGATCTACAGTGCTTGGTCCTGGCTAATTTTTTTTTTTTTTTTGAGGGGGATAAATTTTATAGTTTTTATTTAAGCATTATGAGTTGGGACTATTCTATAATTTTTAGAGAAAAATGGCCTTGGCCCCTTATTCATTTGTCACTTGGAAGTTGTGATGCAATTTCTCTTCCAATAACCAGCAAGAAGAAAGGAGGTAGTAAAGTCAACTGTTGAAGAGTCTTCAAACAGAAAGGAGATTCAGGCATTGGCTACTCTCAAAATAATGTTTACAAGCATGCAGGGGACCTAAGGGAACCAGCCACACTTTTTCCTCAGTAGGATTAATGATGACAGCCCCTCTACCCTGTGAATCTAAGCTTCTTTACACATGATTAGGGGCAGACTCTTCTGTACATCTTTCCCAGATTCATGGTATTTTGTTAATTAGGTTATGAGAAAGCTACTGTGGCAAATGGAGAACATGAGGGTGTTGGATGGTATATTTATCATTTTTCCATTAGACCAGATGCCTTTGCAGTTAGTTCACAATTGGTGGAGGCTTTCCCCTAAGTAGACAGACATAATCACATGGTCCTCCCTCTCTATATATTTATTTATTATAAGTTTCTTATGCCTAAGTGTTGTGACATGTGCTAAGGAGGAAAGAATGTGGCCTGGGGCTTGCAGCTTGGTTGGTAGAAGAGAATAAACATGCAAATATGGGGAGCCCTTTTGGGTGGAAATGTCTCAAAAAGCTTCATGCAGAAACGTCACCTGAGTTAATACTTTACAGACATCACTTCATATCAATAGTTGGAAAAACAAGGGAAACAGTGATAGACGTCACTTTTTGGCCTCCAACATCACTGCAGACAGTGACTGCAGCCGTGGAAAAGCTCTTCTCGGAAGAAAAACTGTGCAAAACCTAGACAGCATGTTAAAAAACAAAGACATCACTTTGCTGACAAAGGTCCATATAGTCAAAGCTATAGCTTTTCCAGTAGTCATGTGTGGTTGTGACAGTTGGACCATAAAGAACACTGAATGCTGAAAAACTGATGCTTTCAAATTGTGGTGCTCAAGAAGATTCTTGAGAGTCCCTTGGACATCAAGGAGGTCAAACTAGTCAATCCTAAAGGAGATCAACCCTGAATATTCATTGGAAGGACCGATGTTGAAGTTGAAGCTGCAATACTTTGGCCACCTGATACAAAGAGCCAACTCATTTGGAAAAAAACCCTGATGCTGGCAAAGATTGAAGGCAGGAGGAAAAGGGGGAGACAGAAGTTGGATGGCATCACAGATTCAGTGGACATGAGTTTGATCAAACTCCGGGAGATAGTGAAAGGCAGGGAAGCCTGGCATGCTTCAGTTCATGGGGTCACAGAGTCAGGTGTGACTGAGTAACTGAACAACAAAAGGGAACCCATCAGATCAGATCAGATCAGATCAGATCAGTTGCTCATTCGTGTCCGACTCTTTGCAACCCCATGAATTGCAGCACGCCAGGCCTCTCTGTCCATCACCAACTCCCGGAGTTCACTCAGACTCACATCCATTGAGTCAGTGATGCCATCCAGCCATCTCATCCTCTGTCATCCCCTTCTCTTCCTGCCCTCAATCCCTCCCAGATTCAGAGTCTTTTCCAATGAGTCAACTCTTCGCATGAGGTGGCCAAAGTACTGGAGTTTCAGCTTTAGCATCATTTCTTCCAAAGAAATCCCAGGGCTGATCTGCTTCAGAATGGACTGGTTGGATCTCCTTGCAGTCCAAGGGACTCTCAAGAGTCTTCTCCAACACCACAGTTCAAAAGCATCAATTCTTTGGTGCTCAGCCTTCTTCATAGTCCAACTCTCACATCCATACATGACCACAGGAAAAACCATAGCCTTGACTAGACGAACCTTTGTTGGCAAAGTAAAGTCTCTGCTTTTGAATATGCTATCTAGGTTGGTCATAACTTTCCTTCCAAGGAGTAAGCGTCTTTCACTTTCATCAAGAGGCTTTTGAGTTTCTCTTCACTTTCTGCCATAAGGGTGGTGTCATCTGCCTATCTGAGGTTATTGATATTTCTCCTGGCAATCTTGATTCCAGCTTGTGTTTCTTACAGTCCAGCATTTCTCATGATGTACTCTGCATATAAGTTAAATAAACAGGGTGACAATATACAGCCTTGACGAACTCCTTTTCCTATTTGAAACCAGTCTGTTGTTCCATAATGGGGCTCAATTAAGATTAAAAAAGAATAGCTGATCTAGAGTGCTTTTGAATCTTATGTTAAAATAGTCCTCACTGTTGATTTGACCTAAATACAAAAATATCTTTTTTTTTCTTCAGGTCAAAAGTAAGTATAAATATATCCTGTTAGAATTTATCCTGACAAATAACATGTCTGCCTGTATTTATATGTGTGAAATGTAGACAACTTATTCATCTTTACTGACTTAGTTCTACTACTTATCAGCTGTGTGGCCTCAGGCAAGTTACTTAAACTCTCACCAGCTTTGGTGGCTTGGAGGGTGAAGCATCTGCCCGCAATGTGGGAGACCCAGGTTCAATCCCTGGGTCAGGAAGATACCATGGAGAAGGAAATAGCAACCCACTCCAGTACTCTTGTATGGAAAATTCAATGGATGGAGGAGCCTGGTAAGCTACAGTCCATGGGATTGCAAAGAGTTGCCTTAATTCTTTATCTAGAAATGAGAACAGAAATAAATATCTATTAATTGAATACAAAGTTGAGTTAAACATCCTCTATTTGTATTGGATGAACTAAATATTGCATTCAATATTTCTTAAAACCACCACATGTAAGAAACACACACACATATACAGACACACACACACTGACATTTCTTTGACATTCTCACACTTAGCAGATGTAGTATATTCTCACCAATTCCAAGTCTCTCCTTCTTTACAGTATGCACTAACATAGCAGCAGTTGTCCTAAAATATTATTAACATCTTGCTTTTTCTCCACACAAGAGCTAACAATAGTTTTTCTACTATTTACATCAAATCCCATTTATTCTACATGTATTCTAACTCTCCCAAGTTTGAGGATTACTCTGTTTCCTAATCTTTAATTTTCTTTGATCTACTTTGGTGTTCCCTGCTGCTGCTGCTGCTAAGTCTCTTCAGTCATGTCCGACTCTGTGCGACCCCATAGATGGCAGCCCACCAGGCTCCCCCACCCCTGGGATTGTCCAGGCAAGAACACTGGAGTGGGTTGCCATTTCCTTCTCCAATGCATGAAAGTGAAAAGTGAAAGTGAAGTCGCTCAGTCGTGTCCGACCCTCAGTGACCCCATGGACTGCAGCCTACCAGGCTCCTCCATCCATGGGATTTTCCAGGCAAGAGTACTGGAGTGGGGTGCCATTGCCTTCTCCTTGGTGTTCCCATTTTCCTACAAATGAAACATTCTTGTTATACCCAAAATTTACCTCAAATCTTTTCTTAAATATTTTCAAGAAACTCTTTATGTTTAAATCCCATATCCTGCAAGATAAAGTTAAAATTTCATATGTATTATTGCAGTAAATACATTGGATTGAACCCACATTTACTGTAATTTCATTCTGCTGTAACTCCTGTATCACAGAGATTAAAAAATTCTGTCTTCAAAGTTTCTTAGGGCTAGGCTTCTGAATGCAAATTAAGTTGCACCAGTTAGAAACATTTGCATTGCATTTGGAAAGGTGACATGGCAGTGCTGGGAAGATCGATTGGCCTGTGGAGAGAGTGACAGGTGAGGAAGTGAAGGCGACCGTTATTGATTATTCATGTTTCTGTTGCATTGGTGTGTTTTCTGCTGTCATGTATGGAAGTAAAGATAATTAGGTTTTCTGTAGTGGTGTCACAATTTCACAAGTGTTGAAAGGCCATTACAGTGACTATATCAAGCTTTCTGATTTTTGTATTGAATCTTTGTTGATATTGTAAAAAAATAATAAACAGAAACTTCAATTAAATAGAGTAGAGAGATCAGAAAAGGGAGTGATCACACACTGAAAGAGTCTAACAGGAAGAAGAAAGACTACTCCTCTTTCCTGGCAAGGACTCAGCAAATGAAAAACCAGAGACTGTGTGTTTACTACAGCCCTCTCAAGTTCCCATTCCTCTCTATAAAAGTTGTTCCCTTCCCTTGCCACATGGGACTTGCACAATCCTCATCACCCTTGCAGATCCTGGATTGCTCTTCTCTGCTGATTCTGAATAATACCATCTTTGCAGGGGAAATACTGGCAATTTTTTTACTTTAGGTCAACAAAATCATTTTGGGAGTCATTCCTGGAAACAGCCTAGAACCCATTCCATCCAATTTTGTAAGCTTTTAATCTCCTTACACTTGCAAAAATATTTGTTATTTTTGTTTGTTTTCTTCCCACCACAGATCCTCTACTCAGCCAAATAAAAAGACCCTTTACAGACTGTTCCCAATCTCACTTTCCTGCCCAATTATCTACAATTGTTGTATCTTTATTTTTCTTAAACTGTTTATGCGCTAAACACTGCATGTGTATACGCTTGCACATGCGCACTGTGGTCAGTTGTGAGTCCTGTCCAACTCTTTGTGACACCATGGACTATAGCCCACCAGGTTCCTCTGCCCATGGAATTTTCCAGGCAAGAATACTGGAGTGGGTTGCCATTTCCTAAAACAGTGGATCTTCCCAACCCAGGAATTGAACCTGTGTCTCTTGTGTCTTCTATATTGGCAGGCGGATTCTTCACCACTGTGCCACCTGAGTCGAGACCACTATACTTTCTCAAACATTCAAAGATATGTCAATGTACTCTATCCCCTCTGAAGAACATTTACTCTTTACTTGTGTAAGAACTACTCCCTTTTCCAGGATTATGGAGACTTCCTAGCTCTGTCAGGCCAATTAACTTCTCTCCACTAGATTTCAACAGCAACTCCTATGTATTACATATTTTTCATTGTCTAGCTCGGAGAAGGCAATGGCAACCCACTCCAGTACTCTTGCCTGGGAAATCTCATGGACAGAGGAGCCTGGTAGGCTACAGTCCATGTGGTCTCGAAGAGTTGGACTCGACTGAGCGACTTCACTTTCACTTTTCACTTTCATGCACTGGAGAAGAAAATGGCAACCCACTCCAGTATTGTTGCTGGAGAATCCCAGGGACGGGAGCCTGGTGGGCTGCCGTCTATGGAGTCACACAGAGTCGGACACGACTGACGTGACTTAGCAGCAGCAGCAGCAGTAGCACTAATCTCACTGTGTTCTGATTATTCATTGAAATCCAGGCTTAGGCTCTGAGAGGCAAGAAAGTTGGAAGAAGGTCCCAGCTATTTGTGCATTACATGGTAGGTTTTATATCTGGATAGTTCAAGGTAATTTTAGTGTTTTAAAATGTCTATTTCACATCACAGATTCTCTTGAAATCCTTGTCATTAATTGTAGCCACAATAATGTTATATCTTTTGTAATGACTCAAACTGCAAAGGGGCTGAATTTTAAAGTTGAAAGAAAACTAAGATATCCTTTGGTCCACCCACATTATTTATGTGCAGGGACATTTTAAAGTCATATAGGTTGACAGTAGATCTTAAGTTTTATTGTGCCCAAGGTAACTCCCCAAATGCTGCCTAATATTCAGTGTATTAAATTCTAGTTCATTATTTCATGCAAATTATGTTAATATTAGCTAATAGTAGATAATAGAACCCTGTTTTATATATTTTCTATCTATTAACTTATAGAATTTGTTGGTAAACCAATTTTTAATCCTTCAAATGCAGTAATGATTTAATTTAATCATTTATTTTTCAACAGAATTGTGTACTAAGTCACTTCAGTCATGTGCAACTCTTTGTAACCCTATGGACTGTACCCACCAGGCTCCTCTGTCCATGTGGTTCTCCAGGCAAGAATACTGGAGTGGGTTGCCATCCAATACACATAGAGATCCTCCAGGGGATCTTCCCGACCGAGGGACTGAACCCTTGTCTCTTAGGTCTCCAGCACTGAGGCAGTTTCTTTACTACTAGCGCCACCTGGGAAGCCCCAAATGAGCACCTACAAAGTTCCAGGCAGACACTATGTGCCAGAGAATATCATACCAGCTGGACAGGCTCCCTACCTTCATGAAGCTTAATTATAACTAGGAGAAAGTAGACATATAGGTAAAATAATGTTAGACTTCATAAGTGCTGTCACACTGACAATAATAGAAATGCTTTAAGCAGGATAGTTCAGTTCAGTCACTCAGTCGTGTCTGACTCTTTGTGACCCCATGGACTGTGGCATGCCAGGCCTCCCTGTCCAACACCAAGTCCTGGAGTTTACTCAAACTCATGTCCGTTGAGTCAGTAATGCCATCCAGCCATCTCATCCTCTGTCATCTCCTTCTCTTACCACTTTCAATCTTTCCCAGCATCAGAGTCTTTTCAAATGAGTCAGCTCTTTGCATCAAGTGACCAAAGTATTGGAGTTTCAGCTTCAACATCAGTCCTTCCAATGAAGACCCAGGACTGATCTCCTTTAGGATGGACTGGTTGGATCTCCTGGTTGGACAGTCCAAGAGACTCTCAAGAGTCTTCTCCAACACCACAGTTCAAAAGCATCAATTCTGCAGCTTTCATAATAGTCCAACTCTCATGTCCATACATGACTACTGGAAAAAACATAGCCTTGACCAGACAGACATTTATTGGCAGAGTAATGTTTCTGCTTTTTAATATGCTGTCTAGGTTGGTCATAACTTTTCTTCCAAGGAGTAAGCATCTTTTAATTTCATGGCTGCAGTCACCATCTGCAGTGATTTTGGAGCCCAAAAAAGTAAAGTCTGCCACTGCTTCCAGTTTCTCCCTCTATTTACCATGAAGTGATGGGACCGGATGCCATGATTTTAGTTTTCTGAATATTGAGCTTTAAGCCAACTTTTTCACTCTCCTCTTTCACTTTCATGAAGAGGCTCTTTAGTTTTTCTTCACTTTCTGCCATAAGGGTGGTGTCATCTGTATATCTGAGGTTATTGATATTTCTCCCAGCAATCTTGATTCCAGCTTGTGCTTCCTCCAGCCCAGTGTTTCTCATGATGTGCTCTGCATATAAGTTAAATAAGCAGGGTGACAATATACAGCCTTGATGTACTCCTTTTCCTATTTGGAACCAGTCTGTTGTTCCATGTCCAGTTCTAACTGTTGCTTCCTGACCTGCATACAGATTTCTCAGCAGACAGGTCAGGTGGTCTGGTTTTCCCAGGCAGGATAGTTAAGAACAGCTAAACCTGTGATGGATAGGGGAGATGAGATCCAGAGTTTGGTGGAAATGTGACCTTTCATGAAGGAAAAGACACTTTATTGTAACTATAGTGAGAAGAGAAAAGAAAGAATTAAATATAGGTGGATTTATTGCATTGATTACAGAAAAGTAAAAAATTCCAAATTAATGGCTGTCATAGCCAATGGAGAATTAAACATCAATGAGTATATAGAGTAGTGTGTGAGGTCAGAAAAGAGAGATGGTCTCTGTAGCCTCTGCCAAATATCTATACAGTTTCTTCCATGCAAATGCCTCACTTACATTCTGTGTATCAGAATCTCATATCTAAATTTTCATCCTATTTAATTCTGAGCACATTTTGGCAAACAATAAAGAAAATACAATCACAAGAGCTGCTAATAACATTCTTGCTACTCAGATTTAACAAGCATTTAACTGGTTTTCATTGTGCTCTGAAGAGAGATGGGTGGTCTTTGATGGATGTTTATACCTATACAAATAACTCGATTGTGACTGTCCAAAACTGAAAGCTTTTTCAAGGCTTTGTACATTCATACAAAAGCACAGCTTTTGTTTGCTGTGAGTTAATAATTTTAGCAAACATGTAGCCAAGATGGTTTTTGAATGGAAGGTGACCCCTGAAGCTAAGTCACCTTGCTAGGCGTATCAGAAGGGAAATAACTAATTATGTGTGGGCACTACAGGACAACTGTTGTCATTTGGTGTACTGTAGATACAATGTGCCAAGGACACAATACCCCTTGATTGAAGTTTGGATAAAGATAACCACTTCCCTTTTCCAGTTATCTCCAAAGATATTTTTATAACATGTTTTTCTGCATGTGCCCAGATACTTGCCTAACAGCAGCTACTGATATGTAGTAAGAAATTAGCTCTTATAATAATGGTCATAAAATAGAAAGAAAAGGCATTGTCTAAGAACAATTAAAGATCCATGAAATGTTCTATGAAAATGCAGAAAAACAAGTGGCTCTTCTATCTACATTACATCATATGATCCCTGTGCTGTTCTGTATGCTGTTACACTTATAAGTTGTTGATTCCAATAGTTGTCTTTCAGTTCAGTTCAGTCGCTTAGTCGTGTCCAACTCTCTGTGACCCCATGGACTGCAGCACATCAGGCCTCCCTGTCCATCACCAACTCCCGGAGTTAACCCAAACTCATGTCCATTGAGTCGGTGATGCCATCCAACCATCTCATCCTCTGTTGTCCCCTTCTCCTGCTGCCTTCTATCTTTCCCAGCATCAGGGTCTTTTCAAATGAGTCAGCTCTTTGCATCAGGTGGCCGAAGTACTGGAATTTCAGCTTCAATATCAGTCCTTCCAATGAACACCCAGGACTGATCTCCTTTAGGATGGATTGGTTGGATCTCCTTGCAGTCCAAGGGACTCTCAAAAGTCTTCTCCAAAGCATCAGTTCTTTGGCGCTCAGCCTTCTTTACAGTCCAACTCTCACATCCATACATGACTACTGGAAAAATCATAGTCTTGACTAGATGGACCTTTGTTGACAAAGTAATGTCTCTGCTTTCTAATATGCTGTCTAGGTTGGTCATAACTTTTCTTCCAAAGAGCAAGTGTCTTTTAATTTCATGGCTGCAATCACCATCTGCAGTGATTTTGGAGCCCCCCAAAATAAAGTCTGCCACTGTTTCCACTGTTTCCCCATCTGTGGTCATTATTTACATTTAAAGTAAAGAAGAGAAAAAAAAAACACACATAAAATACTATACTTTTTGCAGGGCGGTGGTATTGTCCATTGCCTTATCGAAATTGGATTTTTTATTAGCATGAAATATGCAAGATGAATTTTTAATAGATTGTTCTCTGGAATTTTTTCCACCCTTCCCCTTTATTTAGAAAATAAATATTTTAAAATTAAAAATATATACATATAGTCTTCCTTGGTGGCTCAGATGGTAAAAAATCCACCTGCAATGTGGGAGACCTGGGTTTGATCCCCAGGTTGGAAAGCTCCCCTGGAGAAGGGCATGGCAACCCACTCCAGTATTCTTGTCTGGAGAATCCCCATGGACAGAGGAGCCTGGTGGGCTACAGTCCAAGGAGTCACAAAGAGTCAGACACAACTGAGCAACTAAGCACACAAATCAGTTTATATTAAAATTACATGTAGTAACCAGTTTAAAAACTATATATAGTAATCAGTTCATATGATCATTAATTATAATTGTATCCAGTCTACAAACTGCTTTCATAAACCCATTTTAAAATAGAAAAAAATCAGCGTTGATGAGAAACTGAACAAGATCACTCAACTGAAAACATTCTTAAGTACAGATTGCTTAAATCCTGCTTATATGTTTGGCTCATGTTGTTTTTCTCCTTTTATAACTCTTATAAAATGAGATAATTCTATCATTTTTATATCAGATATTTCACTGAATAAGATCCTATAAAATACTGATTTTGAAAATTTTAGCATAGGCTAGTTTCTATGTACAATTAAAAAGAAAATGAAACTAAGAAATGAGGAAAATTTTACCAGTCAGTTTTTGCTGTTGCATATTTGTTTACTGCCAGATAAGAAAGCAGTAAATATAAATGATGGTAGCATTATACTACATTTGATAAGATTATAAAACATGCCACACTGTAGGAGCATGTTAAGTAATCATGGTGAAATTTTGCATACATTGTCAGAATATTATTCCCCCCTTTGCATATTTTTTCTTGATTCCTAATTCTTGTTGTTCTTACATCTTGAAAATGAAAGTGAAGTCGCTCAGTCGTGCCCAACTCTTTGCAACCCCTATGGATAGTAGCCTGCACCAAACTCCTCTGTCCATGGGATTTTCAAGGCAAGATTACTGGAGTGGGTTGCCATTTCCTTCTCCAGGGAATCTTCCCAACCCAGGGATTGAACCCAGGTCTCTCACATTGTAGACAGACGCTTTATATCTTACATTGTAGTAATTTATGTACAAAGCTTACTCAGTAGGTTTTAAGTTGCGTTGGGACCTAGACAGCAAGAGTCAAGCCAATCTAAATTCTAAATCAAATGGCTAAAATGAACTAGAGTTTGATGTGCTGCAACTGGCTTACAGTTTTTGCTCTTGGGGAGATCTAAGAGTCACGACACGTACACAATGTATCCGTATCCATTTGGTCATTCAACAAATATTTATTGAGTTCTTATTCCATGCCAGGGACTGTGCTAGGTGCTTCATGCAGGAAAATGAACAAAAGAGAAATGACCTCTGCCCCATGGACTTCAGAAGGATATTCAGCTGATCAACAATACACCTCCAAATAGTGCCTTGCAGACAGAAGGATTTCTGTTTCACTAGTCAATATAACACAGTTTATGTTCAGGTGTTTGGACTAAGGATGTAGTCTGGAATTTTGCCAAGTGCATGTCATCTACTGTGTGCTATGAACACACCCTTTAACTCTTCTAGCCATATTTGAGTTTCTCATTTTGTAGCATATGAGAGAAACTGATATTTGGAGATAAATGTTTATAGAAACTCAAGCAAACACAAAATCTGTTAGGGATATTTTCCCTAAATCTAGGCCAAATTTAGACATTTAAAAATAAGGTCAATGAGATAAAAAATTAATATTTTGAGTCAAGCAAAACTGCTGATGGAGATTTCTCAAAACTGAGGCCAATGTATCTTGCATAAAATTTCAAGTTGTTGTTCAGTCACTCAGTTATGTCCAACTCTTTGTGACCTATGGACTGCAGCACGTCAGATTTCCCTGTCCTTCACCATCTCCCAGAGCCTGCTCAAACTCATGTCCATTGAGTCAGTGATACCATCCAACCATCTCATCCTCTGTCACCCTCTTCTCCTTCTGCCCTCAATCTTTCCCAGCATCAGGGTCTTTTTCATTGAGTCAGTTCATTGCATCAGGTGGCCAAAGTATTGGAGCTTCAGCATCAGTCTTTCCAATGACTATTTAGGATTAATTCCCTTTAGGATTGACTGATTTGTTCTCCTTGCAATTTTTTAATTTAAAGTTTTAATTTATTAATATATTTATATTTTATTATTTTTCCTTTATCTCATCTCAGTTTCTTCTCTGAAATTGTGTGATGATTAATTCTACGTGTCAACTTTACTAAGTCATGAAGTTTGAGCTAACATTATTTGGATAAAGATTATTCTAATGGACTGTGTGGGTGTTTCTGGTTGAGAGATTAACACTTGAATTAGTAGACTGAATAAAGCAGATTGCCCTCACTAATGGGAGTGGCTCTCATTCAATCAACTGAAGACTTGAATAAAACAAAAAGGCTGAGTAAGAGGGAACTCTGTTTGACAAGGAAGATTAGTCTTTTCTGGTCTTAGGCCTTGGATTGGAACTGAAATATTAGCTTTCCTTAGTTTTTGAGACTTTGACTTTGGGACTGGAACTTATACCATTGACTCTCCAGATGTGCACTAAACTAGACTCAAACAACCAGGCTACCCAACAGTACTAATTGGGAAGAATGTCATTTGCAAAACAGAGAAGTACAATAGAATGGGATATTGTAGCTGAAAAGTTAAGAAGTCTGATGCTCAGGAAGGCAAACAAGGAATGAAGATCCTTTGGAGTCCATATGGCTAGCCAATTTGCAAAACTCATTTGTTCATGGAAATATTTAAAAAAAAAATAACATATTGGAAGAAAACCAACATATGGGATAATATGTATGTTTAGATTACAGAAGACAGCAAATAAAAATGGTCTTTAGGACTAATTAGTCTGAGAAATAATAAACATTTGAGTCATATGCCTTTATATACAATAAAACCCAATTATCAAAAATATTTTTGAAATATTAAGATAAACAATATAACCAAATAGGCAGTGAAATATAAAACAATTAATGAGACATTGCTGCCTCTGCCATCAGTGCACAGATTTTGTGAAGATTTTGCATAGATTTTGTAACTCTATGCAATATCCTGATGTTTTCTATTCTGGAAAGTGATTTCCTAAGATCAACTGTAGCATAATAATAGTTTTCTAACACATATACTTTATATATCAGAAGCAAAAACATTATTAATACCAATCTTTTTCATATAACATATATTAATATTTCACAAAGCAGATTATCCTTGGGAGATGCTTCCATGGGCAATAGGAGACTTTAGTCAGAGGGAGTAATAATATCAAGCTATTATTTTAAAGAGTTCAGGGCAGCAACTGTGTTTATAAAGTAAAGAGGCAGATGACATCCTTGGGAAATTAGAAAATAGTTGGAAGTGGACTTTTTGATTGTGGAAAGAAGGCAAAGAAATAGATTAGAATGATACTAGCAACTTAAAGTAAATCTGATTTAATAACCAGTTGTATCTTGTAGTAGGGGAAAGAAAAGAACCAATAAAATTTACCCCCAGGTTTCTAAAAGACTGTATTGTGTTGTACTGTTTCTTTGTTGATTGTAATGTTTTCAGTTTGGAGAGAATGAGTATGGAAAGGGAGAATATAAATACAGTTAATGTATGATTACTTACAGTCAGAGAAGCTTATGACTTCTTCTTCTTTACAGAAGCTGGGAAATAGGAAATGCTCAATCAGTGCTCATTGAATATATGAATATTTTGTTTAGTGCCAGAGAAGGAATTGAGTCAGAGCTACAGGTTTTGAAATTATGGGCATTCAGATGGTAGCTTAAGTCATGACAGTAAGTGAGTGAGGATATGAAAAAGTGGTATATCAGATCAGCTCAGTCGTGTCTGACTCTTTGCGACCCCATGAATCACAGCACGCCAGGCCTCCCTGTCCATCACCAACTCCCGGAGTTCACTGAGACTCACGTCCGTCGAGTCAGTGATGCCACCCAGCTATCTCATCCTCTGTCATCCCCTTCTCCTCCTGCCCCCAATCCCTCCCAGCATCAGAGTCTTTTCCAATGATTCAACTCTTCGAATGAGGTGGCCAAAGTGCTGGAGTTTCAGCTTTAGCATCATTCCTTCCAAAGAAATCCCAGGACTGATCTCCTTCAGAATGGACTGGTTGGATCTCCTTGCAGTCCAAGGGACTCTCAAGAGTCTTCTCCAACACCACAGTTGAAAAGCATCAATTGTATTTAATGTGCAGATGCAGATATAGTAAGAGCTTAAACAGAAGAGTGTCGGTGGAGTGAGAGACAACAGATTGCAGTGAATGAAGAGTAAGTAGAAACGGGGAGGCAATGACAAGACCATTGACCTGCTTTTCTCAAAACTCACTGCAAAGTTCTCACCCTGCAAGCTCGTGATGCGACGGGTCTGGGAGAGCAGTGGGCTTCAGTCACAGTGTCACCTGTGCTGGCGTTTTTATCAGTAGTGGTATGAGTGTTCTTGGCTAAAACTCTAAAGTTTATAAATGACTTAACTTTTGTTTATTAAAACAAACATCTAAAAATTATCTCTGTAATATCTTTTTCATGCTCTTCCATTCCAAAATGCCCTGATGAATATAGAGAGAGCCCACACAATAGGAATTAATTAATGGACTTGTACAGTGCCTGCAAAAATCAGTTGCTCTATGAGACCTAGTCAATGGAAGTTTAAGGACTGTAAGGTATGGACCGGTGGATAGGTAGAGGAATAATCCATGTAAGGTAAAGATTCCTTTCCAGTAATAAGGGAAAGAAGTAGGTGAGAATGGACATTTTTCTTGATAGGTAAACAGTTCAATAAACTAATTATTTAGTATATAAAGTCAATTTTATATTCCTAAGTGAATAATACCTGTGCTGTGCTGTGTTCAATCACTCAGTTTCCTCCGACTCTTTGTGACCCCATGGACTGTAGTCCACCAGGTTCCTTTGTCCGTGGGGATTCTCCAGGCAAGAATATTGGAGTGGATGGCCATGCCCTCCTCCAGGAGAGCTTCCCGACCCAGGGATGGAACCCAGGTCTCCCTCAATGCAGGAGGATTCTTTACCATCTGAACTATTAGGGAAGCTCATAAAATCTGTAAAAATTGCTAAAAATAATATATTTACTGAGGAGTTTGTGTATAATAAACATGAATAATGTGTATTTTAATTTAAAGAGAAAACTAATTTTAGTTAAAAGTTTGAATAGTTTCCCATTATCACTTACTGCTAAAAATGTAAAAAGGGTTTCTTTAATAAGTTATATCCAGTCATGATCCACTTGCAAGATTCTGCACCATTTCTAAATGTGAGAGATTTTTGCAACAGATACTTTTAAATCAATTAGAAGAAAGCTTTCCTCTTACTGGGGAACGCAGGGGCTTGAGGACATCCCACCTATGAAGCAAAATTGCTGGGAAAGTAACATCAAAATGCTATTAACAAGTCTTTGGATTCCTTAGGTGGGGCACAGGGAACCTGTGGAGAAGAGTGAGATGGAGTGGAAATTTACAGAAACCTCTCTCTTATATGGGCTTGGCATACTATAGGAAGAATTTTTAAGGGAAAGGAAATGAAAGAAGGAAAAAAGGATAAGAGAGAAATGACGGGGCTAACCCCAAAATATAATACCTCCACATACTGAATATTTTCAGCTGATAGAATTTTAGAGGTGATGATATAGGAAGGACTCTCTGACCTCCACTCTCTCCTCTGAAGCAGAACATAAAATCCTTCTTAAAGAGGCTTCCATGTACCCAGAAGAAAGGAGCATCTTTATTTTCAAAGATGGGGGGATGCTGAGAAGAATCAGAATGAATAGGCCTTGATAAATCCCCACAGTTTACTACCCTTAGTCCTATCACATTTTTCTATGACTTTCTCAGTTCAGTTCAGTTCAGTTGCTCAGTTATGTCCGACTTTTTGCGACCCCCTGGAGTGCAGCATGCCAGGCTTCCCTGTCCATCACCAACTCCCGGAGTTTGCTCAAACTCATGTGCATTGAGTCAGTGATGCCATTCAACCATCTTATACTCTGTCGCCTGCTTCTCCTCTGGCCTTCAGTCTTTCCCAGCATCAGGGTCTTCTCCAGTGAGTTAGTACTTCACATCAGGTGGCCAAAGTATCGGAGTTTCAGTTTCAGCATCAGTCCTTCCAAGGAATATTCAATTAGGATTGCCTGGCTTGATATAAATCCACATATTCTGGCTACCTACTTGAGTCTAATTTCTTTGTGAACTCCTGGGCATACAATTGTAATTAAAACTGCTTTTTTTTTTTTCTTTTCTTTTCTTAATCTCTCTTTTATAGGTTTAATTCACAGGCCTCTCAGCCACTGAACTTACCAGGGTAGAGGAAAAATGTTTTACTTTGGATCTGGAAGCTATTAAGATGAGTTCTCATTTATCTTCTGGTAATGTTGCTGGTATTATTGTTGTTATTAATTCTTACTTGTGATGAATTGTCCACATTTTTGTCTGATGAAGATATGTCTGTTAAGCTCTGTTGTTGTTTAGCCAGTCAGTCATGTCTGACACTGAAAAGCCCATGGACTACAGCATGCCAGGATTCCCTGTTCTTCACTATCTCCCAGAGTTTGCTCAAACTCATGTCCACTGAGTTATTATGCCATCCAACCATCTCATCCTCCATCACACCCTTCTCCTCCTGCCTTCAACCTTTCTCAGCATCAGGGTCTTTTCTAATGAGACAGCTTTTTCCATCAGGTGGCCAGAGTATTGGACCTTCAGCTACAGCATCAGTCCTTCCATAGAACATTCAAGGTTGATTTCCTTTAGGATTTACTGGTTTGATCTCCTTACTCTTCAAGGAATTCTTGAGAGTCTTCTCCAACACTACAGTTCAAAAACATCAATTCTCCAGTTCTCAGCCTTCTTTATGATCCATCTCTCACATCCATACATGACTACTGGCAAAACCATAGCTCTGACTATAGGGACCTTTGTTGGCAAAGTGATGTCTCTGCTTTTTAATACACTGTCTAGGTTGGTCATAGTTTTTCTTCCAAGGAACAAGTGTCTTTTAATTCATGGCTGCAATCACTGTCTACAGTGATTCAGAGCCCAAGAAAATGAAATATTTCACTGTTCCATTTTTTTCCCGATTTTCCATGAAGTGATGGGACCAGATGTGGTAATCTTAGTTTTTTGAATGTTGAGTTTTAAGCCAGCTTTTTCACTCTCCTCTTTCACCATCCCCACTTTAAAGGTGAAGTAATTATTTTTCAGTATCATTAGACATTTTAGCAAACCTCTGTGCTAAATATTTTATTTTTTGGTGATTGTAAGTTATTTTTTGTTCTACACAGTGATTTTAAAAAATGTAATAGATTGGCTGACAACATGAATGACTCTGAATAGCATTATGCTGAGTACAAAATGGTATCTACTGTATGATTCTATGTATATGAAATTCTAGAAAATGAAAATTAATCTGTAATGGAAAAAAGTCAGATCAACAGTTATTTTGGGTGGAGAGATTTAACTAGGAAAGAGCACCAAGGAACTTTCCAAGGTGATGCAAATGTTTTATATCTTTTGCAAATATATTCTCCAATCCAGTAGGTGGCCATTTCCTTTTGCTGCTAGTTTCCTTCACCGTGCAAACACATTTCATGTGTGTTTTTTTTTTTGGTTTGTTTTAAATATTTATTGAAATATAGTTTACAATGCTGTATTAGTTTCAGATTTATAGCAAAGTAAATCAGTTATACATATACCTACTCTTTTTTGGATTCTTTCTCCATATAGGCCATTACAGAATATTGAATATAGTTGTCTAAGCTATATGGTAGATCCTTATGAGCTAATTAGCTTTCTGTCTTAAATATAGTAGTGTGTATATGTTAATCCCAATCTCCCACTTTATTCCTCCATCCCCTTACCCCTGGTAACAATAAGTTTGCTTTTTACATCTGTAACTCTATTTCTGTTTATAGATAAGTTCATTTGTACCCCTTTTAAAAAAGATTCTACATATAAACAGAATCATATGATATTTGTCATTTTCGTCTAACTTACTTCACTCGGTATGGAGATCCCTAGGTACATCCATGCTGATGCAAATGCCATTGTTTTGTTCACTTTTATGGCTGAGTAATATTCTATCATATACATGTACCACGTCTTCTTTATCCATGCCTCTATTGGTCAACATTTAACTCACTTTCATGTCCTGGCTATTGTAAATATTGCTGAAATGAATATTGGAGTGGATGTTTCTTTTGAACTATAGTTCTTTCCAGACATATACCTAGAAGGGGGATTGCTGGATCATCACTTCAGTTCAGTCATTCAGTCATATCATACTCTTTGTGACCCCATGGACCACAACACGAGAGGCTTCCCTGTCCATCACAAACTCCTGGAGATTGCTCAAATGCATGTCCATCGAGTCAGTGATATCATTGAACCATCTCATTTTCTGTTGTCCCCTTCTCATCCTGCCTTCAATCTTTCCCAGCTTGAGGATCTTTTCCAATGAGTGGAAAAAATTGGGTGGCCAAATTATTGGAGCTTCAGCTTCAACATCAGTCTTTCCAATGAATATTCAGGACTGACTTCCTTTACAATTAACTGGTTTGCTCTCCTTGTAATCCAAAGGATTCTCAAAAGTCTTCTCCAACACCACAGTTCAGAAACATCAATTATTTGGCACTCTGCTTTCTTTATGGTCCAACTCTCACATCCATACATGACTACTGGAAAAACCATAGCTCTGACTTGATGGACCTTTGTTGGCAAAGTAAGTCTCTGCTTTTTAATATGCTGTCCAGTTTTGTCATAGCTTTACTTCCAAAGAGCAAGCATCTTTTAATTTCATGGCTGCAATTACAGTGATTTTGGAGCCCAAGAAAATAAAGCCTGTCAGTGTTTCCATTGTTTCCCCATCTATTTGCCATGATGTATTGGGACTGGAGGCCATGATTTTCTTTTTTTTTTTTTAATTAATTTTATTTTATTTTTAAACTTTACATAATTGTATTAGTTTTGCCAAATATCAAAATGAATCCACCACAGGTATACATGTGTTCCCCATCCTGAACCCTCCTCCCTCCTCCCTCCCCATACCATCCCTCTGGGTCGTCCCAGTGCACCAGCCCCAAGCATCCAGTATCATGCATTGAACCTGGACTGGCATCTCGTTTCATACATGATATTTTACATGTTTCAATGCCATTCTCCCAAATCTTCCCACCCTCTCCCTCTCCCACAGAGTCCATAAGACTGTTCTATAAGTCAGTGTCTCTTTTGCTGTCTTGTATACAGGGTTATCGTTACCATCTTTCTAAATTCCATATATATGCGTTAGTATACTGTATTGGTGTTTTTCCTTCTGGCTTACTTCACTCTGTATAATAGGCTCCAGTTTCATCCACCTCATTTTTGAATGTTGAGTTTAAAGCCACATTTTTCACTCTCCTCTTTCACTTTCATCAAGAGGGTCTTTAGTTCCTCCTCACTTTCTGCCCTAAGGGTGATATTATCTGCATGTCTGAGGTTATTGATATTTTTCCTGGCAATCTTGATTCCATCTTGTGCTCATCCAGCTTGACATTTCACATGATATGCTCTGCATGAAAGTTAAATAAAAAAGGTGACAAAATACATCCTTGATGTACTCCTTTCCCAATTTGGAATCAGACTGTTGTTCCATGTCCAGTTCTAACTGTTGCTTCTTGACCTGCACACAGATTTCTCAGGAGGCAGTTCAGGTGGTCTGGTACTCCCATATCTTTAAGAATTTTCCATGGTTTGTTGTGATCTACACAGTTAAAGGCTTTGGTGTAGTCAATAAAGCAGAAATAGATATTTTTCTGTAATTCTTTTGCTTTTTCAATGATCCAATGGATGTTGGCAATTTGATATCTGGCTCCTCTGCCTTTCTAAATCTAGCTTGAACATCTGGAAGTTCTCAGTTCACATACTGTTGAAGCTTCAAAAGCCTTGGAGAATTTTCAAAGTAACTTTGCTAGCATGTGAAATGAGTGCAACTGTGTGGTAGTTTGAACATTCTTTGGTGTTGCCTTTTTTGGGGATTGGAATGAAAACTGCCCTTTTTCAGTCCTGTGGCCACTGCTGAGTCTTCCAAATTTACTGGCATATTGAATGCAGCACTTTACAGCATCATCTTTTAGGATTTGAAATAGCTCAACTGGAATTCCATCACCTCAACTAGCTTTGTTCGTAGTGATGCTTCCTAAGGCCCACTTTGCATTCCAGGATGTCTGGCTCTAGGTGAGTGATCACACTATTGCAGTTATCTAGGTAATGAAGATCTTTCTTGTATAGTTCTTCTGTGTATTCTTGCCACCTCTTCTTAATATCTTCTGCTCTGCTAGGTCCATACCATTTCTGTCCTTTATTGTGCCCATCTTTACATGAAATGCTGGATCATATGGTAACTATTTTTAGTTTTTAACAAATCTCCATACTTTTCACCATTGTGAATATACCAATTTACATTCCTATCACGAGTATGGGAGGTTTTCCTTGTCTCCACACCCTCTCTAGTATGTATTGTTCATAGATCTTTTGGTGATGTCCTTTCTGACTAGTGTGAGGTCATATCTTACTATAGTTTTGATTTTCATTTCTCTAATAATCAGTGATATTGAACAATCTTTTCAAGTGCTTTTTTGCTCCCTGTATGTCTTCCCTGGAGAAATGTCTATTTAATCTTCTGTCCATTTTTTGCTGTTTTTTCTTTTTCTTTTTTACTTTAACATAAGAAATGTTATGATCTATAAGTATAATGCCATCCAGAAGATTAACTAAAAGTTTTATAACTCTCCTCTCCCATATTAACTATATTGTTTGATTGCATTTTTAGTTTTTTACCCAATTGGCTTAGTGTAATAGATTCTTAGGGCTTACCTGATTGCTCAGTTGGTAAAGAATCTGCCTGCAATGCAGAAGACCTAGGTTCAATTCCTGGGTTGGGAGGATCCCCTAGAGAAGAGATAGGCTACCCACTCCAGTATTCTTGGGCTTCCCTGATGGCTCAGATGGTAAAAAATCCCTGCAATATGGGAGACCTGGATTTGATCCTTGGGTTGGGAAGATCCTCATGAGGAGGGCATAGCAATGCACTCCAGTATTCTTGCCTGGAGAATCCCATGGACAGAGGAGCCTGGGGGGCTACAGTCTATGGGATCACAAAGAGTTGGACATGAGTGAGTGACTTTAGCACACAATAGTTTCTAAATGTGTTTGCAGATTTGTTTCTTTGCAGCAAAAGCATAGGTGAACCAATGACTTCTGTTATCACCTTCTTATAGGCTTCTGATTGTGGAGTAAAGATAATTTCTCTCTCCTCTTCTGTGTTCTTGATTGAGGACCGCCACTCCTTAAACAGAGGGCAGATTAACAAGAAGAAAACATGTAGATGTGCATAAACATACATATCTCATGTATACATAGGAGATACTCAATGAAATTCTGTAAATTTTGGAGGGGGCCCAAGCCACCAACTGAAATACAATCATCAGCTAAAGACAAAAATTGGGGTGATGGTAGAGATCCCCTTGAGGAGGATGCAGAAACCCACTCCAGTATTCTTGCCTGGAGAACCCCATGGACAGAGAAGGTTGGAAGGCTAGTGTCCATAGGGTCACCAAGACTGGACATGATTGAAGTGACTTAGCATGCATACAGAGACCAGTTTAGGGAAGTTACTAGAATAAGCACAGTAAACAAGAATAATGTTTATTTTGCAGATTTAAGTCTGCTTTCTCCATTGATGAGTTTTTTGAGAGATTTACAGTTCTCCTTCTTTCCATGGTGTAGAGAAGCAGACACTTACATATGGCAATTTCCCTTAAAATGTAACCGTTTCTTAGAAAAGGTCAACTTTGATTCCATTTTCAGAGATGCTCCTGTGTATGCAGTTTAACAAAATCTTTCAGTTCAGTTCAGTTCAGGCGCTCAGTCATGTCCAATTCTTTGAGACCCCATGAATCGCAGCATGCCAGGCCTCCCTGTCCATCACCGTCTCCCAGAGTTCACTCAAACTCATGTCCATTGAGTTGGTGATGCCATCCAGCCATATCATCTTCTGTCATCCCCTTCTCTTCCTGCACCCAATCCTTCCCAGCATCAGGGTCTTTTCCTATGAGTCAACTATTCGCATGAGGTGGCCAAAGTATTGGAGTTTCAGCCTCAGTATCAGTCCTTCCAATGAACACCCAGGGCTGATCTCCTTTAGAATGGACTGGATGGATCTTCTCGAAGTCCAAGGGACTCTCAAGAGTTTTCTCCAACACCACGGTTCAAAAGCATCAATTCTTCAGCGCTCAGCTTTCTTCACAGTCCAGATCTCACATGCATACATGACTACTGGAAAAACCATAGCCTTTGACTAGATGGACCTTTGTTGGCAAAGTAATGTCTCTGCTTTTGAATATGCTATCTAGGTTGGTCATAACTTTCCTTCCAAGGAGTAAGCGTCTTTTAATTTTATGGCTACAATCACCATCTGCAGTGACTTTGGAGCCCAGAAAACTAAAGTCAGCCACTCTTTCCACTGTTTCCCCATCTATTTCCCATGAAGTTATGGGACCAGATGCCATGATCTTCATTTTCTGAATGTTGAGCTTTAAGCCAACTTTTTCACTCTCCTCTTTCACCTTCATCAAGAGACTTTTTAGTTCCTCTTCATTTTCTGCCATAAGGGTGGTGTCATCTGCATATCTGAAGTTATTGATATTTCTCCCGGCAATCTTGATTCCAGCCTGTGCTTCTTCCAGCCCCGCGTTTCTCATGACGCACTCTGTATATAAGTTAAATCAGCAGGATGACAATATACAGTCTTGACGCACTCCTTTTCCTATTTGGAAGCAGTCTGTTGTTCCATGTCCAGTTCTAACTGTTGCTTCCTGACCTGCATATAGGTTTCTCAAGAGGCTGGTCAGGTAGTCTGGTATTCCCATCTCTTTCAGAATTTTCCATAGTTTATTGTGATCCACACAGTCAAAGGCTTTGGCATAGTCAATAAAGCAGAAATAGATGTTTTTCTGGAACTCTCTTGCTTTTCCCATGATTCAGCAGATGTTGGCAATTTGATCTCTGGTTCCTCTGCCTTTTCTAAAACCAGCTTGAACATCTGGAAGTTCACGTATTGCTGAAGCCTGCTGTGGAGAATTTTGAGCATTACTTTACTAGCGTGTGAGATGAATGCAATTGTGCGGTAGTTTGAGCATTCTTTGGCATTGCCTTTCTTTGGGATTGGAATGAAAACTGACCTTTTCCAGGCCTGTGACCACTGCTGAGTTTTCCTAATTTGCTGGCATATTGAGTGCAGCACTTTCACAGCATCATCTTTCAGGATTTGAAATAGCTCAACTGGAATTCCGTCACCTCCACTAGCTTTGTTAGTAGTGATGCTTTCTAAGGCCTACTTGACTTCACATTCCAGGATGTCTGGCTCTAGGTGAGTAATCACACCATCGTGATTATCTTGGTTGTGAAAATCTTTAGCTCAAAATAATCTTTGGAAGAGGCATATTTTGGGGTGGTACATTCTTTTACCCTTCATTACTTTGGGGGGTGGGGGGCTGGCACAATATGTCAAACACTCTTCTGCTCTCTGACCTCCCAAACTTTGCTCTTGGGATTGGAAAATGAGAGTGCTGTTTTGAATTAAGTTAAAAACAAATAAGCCAAAATGCACCTTCTTTGGAGAAGGCAATGGCATCCCACTCCAGTATTCTTGCCTGGAAAATCCCATGGATGGAGGAGCCTGGTAGGCTGCAGTCCATGGGGTCGCTAAGAGTTGGACACAACTGAGCAACTTCCCTTTCACTTTTTACTTCAATGCATTGGAGAAGGAAATGGCAACCCACTCCAGTGTTCTTGCTTGGAGAGTCCCACGGATGGGGGAGCCTGGTGGGCTGCCGTCTCTGGGGTCGCAGAGAGTCGGACACGACTGAAGTAACTTAGCAGTAGAACCTTCTTAGGAAAAATATGTTAAGTTGATAAGTTACAGCTGTTGTATGTTCTAATCAAATAATACTGGAAATGATCACAGCAAAATGTTGAGACAAACCAACTAGGCACAGTGAAGTTTCATAAAAGAGTCAAGTCAGTAAAGAGTGACTAAAAATTTGGTGACTAGAAAACAGTTGCATCTGTCAAGGGTTTGTTATGGTTGTCTTACTGTAGTTTGGGAATGCATGTGTGTACATGGGTGCATACATGTATGCAATTCAATGTGTCATTTTAATTCTGGATGACTATATACTCAAGAAAATAAGCTTGATAACTAGCAATTGTATACAATTCAGTTATTTGGAATTTCACAGTTTAGTATGTTTATATTAATTTAGTTATGTTTAACACTGAGATAGAATGAAAAATAGCCAAAAAATTAAGCCAAATATTTTCCACCTTTGGAAACAAAAAATTGTGTGACTTGTGGGATAACCAGCAAAAGATTAGAACAATTACTCTGTGTCATTGGAAGGCCTGTGTATAACTGTGGTTAGAAGAGGTCAGATTTCCTGGAGGGAAGTCATTTGTTCAATTCTACATAAACTGATCTTCCAACTAGTGATGGAGGTTCTTTGAAATTAAGTACAATTTCAATAAATTTGTACAACCTGAAATCAATGCCTGAACACGAGCAATCAACAGTTCAAAGGCCTGGAGCAAGATAGAAGTGATTCAGAAACAAACTCACTCAAGTGAAAAAGAACAGAAAGAAAAACAAACTTTCTATGGATTGTACATGCACACCTGAAAGTTTCATTGGTTTAAGGATCCTCCTGTGTTAAAAGAAATAACCTCACTATATTAAAGGATTGGGGGTAAATAGTTTGGGCAAGAGCCTTCATTCTTTCCGTAGTATTCTGTGCCAACTCACATGCCCAAGTGGCCAGATGTGACTGGAAGTGGTTCCATGTGTTTAAATGGTAGCACTTGCAGGCCTAAGTCTATGATTGGACTAATGGCTCTTGGCATGATGTCATCTAATCTAATTGAATGGGTGTTCTTGTCTTGCTGTGAAAAGAAGTAAAACCTGCCTTATTATTTCATTTGTTGGGGGTATCTTCCCATGAATTCAAAATAGGAGTTGTCCTCATTAACTTTCATTTCCTAAATAAACATCTAACTTATTTATTGAAAACAAATTACATTGACCTATATAATATATTCATTAATTTTTATTTTTCTGATTTAAAAGCTATATGATGCATTAGATAATTTTAATATTACTAATTTAAGGCATTAAAATTAGAAATTTTACTGATCCTAGATACCAAAATGTCTTTCATAAGAAGAAATCATTTTAGAAAACTCACTACTGAATCACTATTATTAGAAATATTTTTAAAAATACTAATTTTTATTTCAGTTTCTGAAAGAAAATAGGATTTAGAGAAACTGACATTTTCAAATTAGTGACTAAATTTTTCACGTAAAATGGTTTTAATAATACAGTAAAGAATTCACACAAAATGTTTCATCCATTTTTGTCTTTTCTTTCTCTTCCTTACGTGTGTATGTACATTCTTTCAGGATGTGATTGATTGAAAAAATAATTCCCGTTGCAAATATTGTGCCTATATGTTTGATAATTTTAAAACCATCACAAATTGACTCATTTCCTGACTTCCAAAGAATGCCATTGAGTAAATAAAGATTAATATTGGAATCTCTGTCTTTTCACTTGTGTCCTACCACTTTTCACTTAAGAGGACATTATCTGTGGGAGATTATATTCTAGTGACAAGACTGTTGTTTGCTTTTACAGCTTGGTTTTTAGTGACACGTTCTAAAAAGCTAAAGTAATTTTACAATCGGACATCTCATTATTAATAAGATCATTTTAACTATCATCCATTTATTCTAGTTTTGTAAATCTTTGTACTTGGTCTTGTAGCAATTATAGATATTTCTAGTTGTTATAAGATTTCTTCTGGAATTTGCTAGCACCAGGACATCACCTATATTCTATGAAAACAGTTGGACTTTTTTGACATAGCTTCTGAGTACTCCTTGTTTCTTCTCATTTTTAGTGGAATGTTTTTCCTTTCCTGAAAATGATTACGATTTGATTGTGCACAGCATCCTCACTGCCAAATGTATCCTTAGCATTTTGTGTAATTGCAAGTGCATGACTGTATACAAAAAAGTATTGTTTATAGACATCACACGTGTGAAGCTCATTCCTTGTGCTTTCATTCTGTAACTGATTTAACTACATAAATGCTATTCTAACCAACTTTGGAAAGTTTCAAAGATACTTCATAAGATCAAAATTTAGCAGTTGGTTTCTCAGAAAAAAAGATAAAAATTTCCCCTTTGCTCACTCAGTGTATGAAGGAAATGTCATTATAAAAACTTCATTAATATGTAAATTGCAGCATTTTGATTAGCACTAGCAGACCCCTTTTGTTAAGAAAAAAGACGGAAGGAGCTAACCAGATTGCAATAATTTACATAATAAAAACTCAGTGGTGGCAGTGCCACCAAGTAGAGAACCTAAAGAAGGCTAGAATGTCTTTTTTAAACAGCTTAATAAAGTATTAGAATCACAAAGTACAAAAGGAGAGAAAATATTTTTCTCTTAACTGACAAACTCTATTTTAGGAGGAAATTACAGGTACTATAGATTATATTAAGATGATAGAAATGAATATGTAGCCAATAGTGTCAACACACACACAATTTCAATTTAGAAGTGAATGTTTCTATCACTGCTGTTTGGGGACTTAAATATAAAATATGGCCATCTACTTATGAACTTGATTTTGATAAAGAGAGAAAGCCTAAGAGGAGACTTCAGTTTGTTCTAGAAATTACCAACTCATGTTCATTTAAGGGATTAAAAGCTACATTTCAACTGGATGTAAAAATTTTAAAAACAAATTAAAAAAAAAACACTTGATAAAGTAAGATATTTGATAATTCATTTCATAGTATATATATTTTTTGGTACTTTGTAACCCAAGGGACATTTTGTGTTTAGGTCATCTAAATAGAGAAAGCCAAATAGAAAAATGAAAACAATATTTGGAGTACTTTGATAGAAAATAATTTTTCTTGGAAATATGTAGATGGCACTGTAGGTTAGGGAAAAAAAGTTCTTTTCCTCTACTCATCTTAGGTTCATTGTCTGGGTCCCTGTACATTAGACTAACAAAAGACAGATTTAACAAGAGAAAAACAAAAGTTTATTAACATGTGCATTTCAAATACATTTGAGAGTAATCAGTGATGAGTAACTCAAAGTGGTTGTTAGAACTTGGGCTTATATAGCAGCTTTAACAAAAGAACAACACATTTTTAGAGTAGTGACAAGATAAAGGGGAAAAAAATAGACAAATTGTGGGAAGGCAAACATATGGAAATAAGGAAGATAAAGTTTAGATAAAAAAGTTTGCTTTGTCCATTCTTCTGGTGTTGTCTTTGGGCTGATAGAAATCTAAGTTTATCTCCAATGATTAACTTTGTCCTTCTTGACAAAGAAAAGAGGAGGAACCTCTTTATAATGTTAGGTTGTCCTTTTAAGCAAATAGAAGGCAGAAATATTTTCTTATATCTGATTCTTCTCAATTGCCCTCAGCTCAGAATAATTCTTATATCAAAATGGCATATTTGAGGATGGCATAGTATACTATCCTATTTAGCACAAGTAAAACTAATACATGGATTTTTTGAAGTATTGCCTGTCTCCCTCTCCACTTATTTGTTAAATACATCTACATATTCATTTAATGTACATTAAACAAAAATTTAAGACTATGGCTCATGTGAAAATATGACACTGTAGAGGTAAAATATATAAATATTATTTAGATTTTTTTTAAAAGGATTTTTTCTGGAGAAACTTGATAACAGAAACTGTGGCTATGTTAGGTAGTTAAAATTGGAAAAAGGAGTCCAGAATGGCCATGGCTAAAAGACAAGGAAGGAAAAACTCACAAAAACAGAAAAAAGGAAGGTCCCAGGACCAGACTGGAGTGAGGACCTCAGGTAAAACAAACAACACTCCTGGCTAGCCCAATTTACCGAAGGCAGGCCCAGGGGGAGGAGAAAAACATATAAAAAGATAAGCTAAAATTGGACTGGGGACCTCTCTTCTCTTAGCATCTTTTGGGTTGGCATGCCCTCACATCTGGAGGATGTATTTTCCTTTACTTTCTAAATAAAACTGAATTGTAACATGGAGCTGTAACAGTGGTCCATCCAAGGGCTGTAACACTGGTTTGTCTGATGCTTCAAATTTTTCTTGTGAGACAGAACTATTGCAGGAAGGAGGACCCCTTCCAGGGCCCGAAACTGGGCTCTTGTCTAACACTCAGAAATGAATTGTCCGAGGAGACACATGTGCTGACAAAGCGAGAGATTTTATTGGGAAAGGGCACCCGGGTGGAGAGCAGTAGGGTAAGGGAACCCAGGAGGACCGCTCTGTCACATGGCTTGCAGTCTTGGGTTTTGGAAATTACACATTCCCCCGACAGATAAGATAGAAAACAGTGAGCTGGGCATAAGGATATGTTAATGAGACTCTTCCAGTTGAATCCAGCAAGGCAAAAACCATACTTGGCAACAACAATTTGTTTATTGCTCAAAGGAGTTCAAGAATTGTCTTTAACAGCTGACTGCTACCTAGAAGGGAGGTAATTCTGGTCCCAACGCTTTATCTTTTGTAATGTTCTTGTCTTTAGTGTCACGGCAATTAGGTTAGCACCAAAGAAACCTATTAATCATTTCTGTAACTGCTAAATTGCATAAGTGTGTCGATTTGGAATCTTGGGGTGAAAATAGAAGATTAATGAGCTGACTTCAGCTCAGTGTGATAATTCAAGAACTAAATATCTGGTGCCTGTCTTGTTTTACAGAGTTGATATTATAAATTTTACTCACTCTAAACTCTACCTTAATATCAAGCAGAAAATCAGGTGGGGACTGGTTCAGAAATAGGAAAATACAAAGATATAAAGGAACATTGTAATAAAGATATAGTATTTCCTATCAAAGGAGAAGTTATAAGAAATAAAGAAGTGATTCATTCCTAGAATAGTAGAACAAAAAGGTATATAACTGAAATGTGAATAAGATTTCTAAAATGGTGGCTAGTTGCCAATCCTTTGTTCTTTCCCTCATTCTCCTTACTCATAAGCACATTTTGGTGGGCTAATTCTGAGGCCCTTATCCTGCACAAAAAACTAAAAGGATGGGGAAAATAGTTAACATGAATCCTATCAGGAACTTACAAGTACTACTCCTGGCCCTTGTGGAGACCAATCAACCAATAAAAACTTAGGTGACATCCAGGAAAGATTGCAAGTCTATGGTCCTCAACCTATGAGGAGTCAGATGCAGCCCTAACCTGCATCTTAGGGCTAAAAACCAAGTTCACTTACCACTCGGTGTGCTTGCTCCCAGACCTTTGTAACACACTGTTCTGCAGAAGTACAGACTGCCTTGTCAAGCCATTTTTGATTGTCTGTCTTATTCCTGTGACACCCTCTGAGAGCCATTCCAACAACGTTAAACCAAGCAAGAGTTTTTTAGGGGGATGAGCATGGGGTGGGGAAAATAGACTAAAAATTAACGATACCTTAATGTGTTGTAGAAACTGCAAAGGTCCTTCCTTCCATATTCACTATGGCACATTTGATGAGTCTCGTAAGGAAGACTGGCCTCTGTATACGTGACTTGACCACTTTTATGTGGTACCTGCACATCATTGTATGCTGAGTCTTTGTTAATCCTAGTCAGGTGCAAGCAACAGAGTCCAAAATCAGCTTTGGTTGTTCAAGTCTCAGGAAGGCTTTAATAATTCTTTCACACCCTTGGTCTCCCAGTGCTGATGACTACATTGGCTTTGACATATTTTATAGTGCCAAAAAATATCAACTCCTTACTCAGAAAACTATTCAAATACAAAGAACAGAAAGGGAAATAACTGACAGGCAGAAGACACTGGTCTAATTTATTAGAGCTGGAATTGTTGAGATTATTCTGAGTGCATGTCTGCTTAAACGTGTAGATATCTTTAAAAGTATATAGTTCAGAGGGATTACTTTGCTACAATTTTGAGAGATTTTTTCCCACCTCAGCTGGTTTCTATAAAAAGAAATTCTATTATAATATAACCAAAGAAAATATTGGTGTAATTCTAAGAATAACAACATCTTTTTATTTCTTTGAACCAAAGGGCTGTTTTATTTCAATGGAAAAACAGTTCATATGAAGCAGTGTACCCATGGGGAACTTAATATAGATTAAAAAATAAAAAAAGAAAAAGAAAGAAAGAAAACCTGCAGAAAGGTTTGTGGTTTAGTGAAACCCTCAGAACATTTACCAACATTTTTGACATTTTAACCATAACAGAACTTTGAAAAACATTTTGTTAAGAGGAAATCACTCATAGCATAGTTGAAGAAAACAGACAAAAAGAAAGAAAAAAGTCTACCACCTCCAGCATCTTAGTCTTGTACATAAATCGAATGTTACTCTACAACCAAATGACAGAAAGGTAAAACATGAATATTAATGTTTATTTTAGAAATCTTTAAAGATACATACAGTTGGATATTCCCTTTGCACATTTTTATGTGCTGAAAGGGTATAGATCAGATTAATTAAAGTTCTTGTAAAAGCTAACACTAATAGTCGAGACAAAAATACAAAAATAACTGAAAACCTCTCTTTTTCCTGGATGTTAAAATAGTTCTCTAATATTTATATTTGTGACAGAATTAACTGAATATGTATTTCTGTTTGAAACTTCAGCTTGCATGTTTAAGCACAAGTCATGACATTTATGGTGATTAAATACAGAGTGAGTATATAATACACACTACCAGCCTTCCGCTGTATGTCTTTACTCAAAAATTGTATATTCCTTTGGGAGCATGAGCTCTTGATATATTTGGAGATTAAGGGACCAAGCTGTGATTTTACATCAATCTTTTGCAAAGTTCAAGTCACAAATTATTACATGCATCAAATAACAAGTAGTGTTTTCCATCATAATATAGCTAGTTCATAAGAGATAAAATTTGAACCCAGATTACTCTAAATCCAACAATTCTCACCTTAACTTGTATATATCCACTGCCTAGCAGTTTAGCTCAGTGATGGGTTATCAGAGAAAAAGAGCACCCTTTTTTTGTCTTATCATCCCCCTGTTTGAATTTTTGGAGTTGATGAGAATGGAATATTTGATAATATATTTGAAATTTATTTGTAATTTGTATACTTGGTTTTAGATTAATTCAATTATTTGATAATTGTTTATTATAGATTGCTAGCTAGTGATATGGTTGTGACACTTTTCTGTTCTTCAAAGTACATTTTCTCTGATTCTGATAGAGTTTGTAAAGAATAGTTTGAGAAAATGGAATTTTTGAATGTTATATTGCAGATAATTGGGAAGACATTGAAATTTTCTATCAAGGAAATAATATAATGAAGGCTATATGTAAGAGTATTCTAGTAATTTTGCATGGGGTATATGCTATAAGAAGAGAGAAGTGTCAGGCAAGCTAGCATACTAATTCAGAACTCAAAGTCTGTATATAGACTAATTCCCCTAAATCAATCACTCACCCAGACAGCAAATAATTTGTGCTTGCTTAAAAAAAAATGAATGTTCTTCTATCATTTCATGATGGCTGAATATCACAAAGGTCCTCACAACAAAAGAAATGTGCATAGTACATGCTTTCCTTTTTTGTGATTTCTCTATTCTTAAAAGTGGGTTATAAAACTGGGATCTTAGGAAAGTGCTGAAGGAGGAGGAAACCTGTGTTCATTATGGGTTTCTTATAACTCAATTCCATCCTTAAACAGAAGGCTTTACAATTATTTAATTAAACTATACTATTTTTCATACCTAGGATAATTACACTCAGATAATGAATTAAAAACAACAACAACAACATTGCAGTCTTCACATAAAGACAAAAATCTAGTTTTCTTGATCTATAAGAACATCTTATAAAAATGTAACAGCAAAAATAAAAACCCTTAATTATTAGCCTTAGTTATAGAAATTCACATTCCTTCACTCAGTTTAGAGTTGAACTGTTTCGACCTGGGAAAGAAAAATAATAAGCTAGAGTAACAACGTATTCAGAAAAATTGGAGTCAGCTAATCAATTTTCAGTAACTCTCTGATTTATATGTCTAATAACATGACTGGCAATTTATAGTCCCTATCACTAAATCTCAAAACACAATTTGCTGCAGCCATAAGCAATTTGTTTAGTGTAAATGGCCTTTAATCCCATTGATGATTGATTAATCTATAAATCACCAAAAGAGTCACAGGAGCCTGAAAATAATGTCCCAGCTTTCTTATTTATTTTTAATTTTTAAGTTCTCTAATAAAAAAAAAATGGTCGTCTTTCAAACATCCGAGAAAAGAATCTTGATTAATAATATATGAAGACTCTAGTTATTACTACTGTTAAACCATTTTGAAATAAACTCAGGAAAACACAGAATTATTTAAGGTTTTAAAATACTTTAAGACAATTTAGTTTACTTGAAAATTGAATTGTGTTTGATTAGGTAGGCCATAAATAATTTCATCTTATTTTTTCTCTAGAATCTGAAAGTTTCTTTGTTAGTTTGGTAGGAGGTAAACAATTTAACATAAATTTTTTTTTAGGAAGATAAAGCATAAAGTAGGACATTCACTTGGAAATATGAAAGGCGGTCATTTATACACTTTGTGACAGAATGTAATGATTTAACTAGTTTATTCTATTTAAAGGCTTCACCCATGGCTCAGTGGTAAATAATCCGCCTGTGATGCAAAAGACATAGGAGAGGAGGGTTAGATCTGTGAGTCAGGGAGATCCCCTGGAGGAGGGCATGGCAACCCACTCCAGTATTCTTTCCTGGAGAATCCCATGGACAGAAGAGCCTGGCACGCTACATTCCATGGGGTCACAAAGAGTCGGAAAAGACTGAAGCGACTGAGCACACACCCACACTCTATTTAAAGAGAGAAGGCAACTAAAACACAGTGTGACTAAAGGGGAAAGCAACACATTTGAATTTCTTTCTGTATGGGGTCGCACAGAGTCGGACATGACTGAAGTGACTTAGCAGCAGCAGCAGCTGTTTCCTTCCATGGGGGAGCAAAGTACCTAGTCAGAGCAACATGTACACAGGATTTTCTTACAGTTTTGACAAATAAACCTGTAGGTAAGGACAGTTATTAGAGGACTGACCATAATAAAATATATTCATCAAACTTCTATACATGTTGAAAATGTTATAACCTTGTCATAATCTTACTTAGGGTAATCTGCATAGGTAATTTATCTTCTTTTCTTATACTCTAATATAGGTACAAGTTCAAAGTCAAGATCAAGGACCTGGATCAAGGTCATTTCCAGTTTTACCCACCTTAAGGAAAAAAAAAAGTATTTGTGTGAAACATGACTTGCTCAATTTTTGACAGTTTTTGTAACACCAATGTTTACCTTCATCTTTTTTCTCTCCTCAAAGTGGCCTCAAGTTAACACTGGACTTCCAGCAATGAGTAAAACCTGGTGAGTTTGGTTAGCATACTTCATCCTCTATGTTGAAAGCAAATTGGAAAGAAATTTAATTCTGTTGTTTCTTGTTAGAACATTTCAAAATACTCAGATGTCAAGTGGGAGAAATTGATTTTGATAGAGTTCTGGGCTCAGTTTGTCTAGGCATACTTATACAGGCTTGTGTTCACTCCCATTCTAATCTTTCCAGTGAGCAGACTGCTAAGGCATTATTCATGCATGTCATAGGAAGTTGGTAGTTCCATTTAGTGATTTACTGGCTTGGTTGCTTTTTGTTGAAGCCTGAATAAAGTGACAGGAATCTTTTTTATTTGAGATTGTTCTTGGCATAGCAAATGCAAGATATTCAGCTAAAATAAATACCCGTGAGAGTCATAAATGCCATTAAGGACTTGGATTCAAAGGGAATACTTAAGTTAGGCTTGAATAAAGAGAAAAAGAGAATTTCATTGTTACAATTGCTGATGCTGGCAGATATAATTGTTTTCTCAGATGCATTTTCTTTACGATCTATAGGTTGTCAGTTCCAGAGAGGAAAGAGGAGAGAAAGGTTTGGTCCTCTCCTCACCCCCGTCACCCACGCCCTGCCTGGAAGAAAATATCTAAAACCTGAACATCAGTGAGAGTTCATGGGCTCCACTGTTGCCTTGGGAAACACGCAGAGCTTTAAAGATTTCCAGCTCTAGCCTTCTCTCCTTTCCTTTCTTCCCCTCCTAGCCAGTTGGTAAAGTATATTTTACTGTGTAATTATGCACTGGATTATTTTCTCTTCATGTGCTTTTAAAAAAGAGAAATTATTTTTTAGCAGGTGGTGACAGATTTCAACAAGGCAATGTGCAAAGTGACAAGATAGAAAAGTTTTTTTTTTTTTTTTTCTTTCTTTCTCTTTTTTTGGCCTGCAGAACCAAGACTTTGAGCCCTTTGTGAATATATTAGGTTGGCTGGCAGAACATTATATCAAGGACGCCAAACCAGTGTAAAGACCTATTCCATAACCTCTAATCTTACAGACTTGAACTCTATTATTTCCCATTAAAATTAGAGGTTACCAAATTGTAACAGATGTCCTTAATAGACACGTCTTTATTACTGGGGAACATTAGGTAAATGAAAATTGAACCCCATATTTTAAGTTGCAGATCATGAAAATACAAAGCTGGATCTGGCATTTTAAGCCTAAATTAAAGGAGCCTTTATACAATTTGCATTAATTGATGCATCAGCAATTTTTCTAAATAACAGCAAGTATGAAATAATGGGTATTAAAAAAAACAATTGAATTCTAGCTACTCTAAGCAAACTACAATATTTGACATCCCCTAATTCATAGAGACTATACAGTGCATTTCAATAGCAAGAATATTTTAATTAACTGCTAAGAGAATAGGGCTAAGGGTGGAAATCTTCCAATAAGACCTGTAATGAAGACAAGCTGAGGGATAAATAACTTGATAATAAAAGAGCTTTATGACTATGTGTTATTGCAGGTGTCTGAATATTTTAAAACAGATTAAGATGATCTTTATGTATAGGACTATTAAACTACAAACACACATGCACACAAAATGGACAGAAATAATAAGAGACAAATCTGCTTTGCTAAAGTCACTGAAATTAGATATCATGGAGCTATAAAATTACTCTCATTGACATGCTTAATTAAACTTAAATATATTAATATTCTACATGTGCAAAATTCTATGTACCTCCAGCATTGTAACTGAGCAGGACCCCATGGGGCCTTCCTGGAACAGACCCCTCCCCAGTATCCCCTGCTTTAGTTCCTCTCTCAAGGTAACAGGATGTGATGCACATTTCCTGAGATGTTTTAAAGATGCTAAATATGTTTTAAAAGACGCCCCTCACCAAATGCCAGGCTTTAGCTACCTGATGGCCTTGAGTATATAGTCCCCAGACTTACTGGAGCCCAAGATTCATCATGTTAACCCTGAGACACCACCTTGTCAGCTCACCGTCAACCAATCAGAGAACTGTTATGAGCCGATCACATACCCTGGGACCCTCCTCCCTCACCTGTCCCTTAAAAATGCATTCTTGAAACCCAGTGGGGAGTCTGGGAGTTTTAGCTGTCTCAGACTCCTTGCTTGGTGTCTGCTGATAAATGCTGCACTTGCCTTCACCGCAACCAGGTTTCAGTAGATTGGCTTTACTGGATGTGGGTGAGTGGACACAAGTTTGGTTAGGTAGCAGTATCATGTCCAAAGTTTTAATTTTACAGTTCTGTTTTCCTCTGCTTAACAAACTGCTTTCAGAAAGAATTGAGAGTAAAGTTTTTCATGGTGCTTACATCTAGGTGGGTATAGAATTTAAAGAGGAGAAAAGTATTTAGTGCCTAAGAACAAGAAGAAATGATTTTTACATGCATATACTTTTCTCACATTTATAAACCCTTGTGAAAGAAAAGATGCTGTATTTGTAGCATTTCCCATAGTAATAATATGTCTATTTAATATAACCAGAAAAACAGCATGTTCAGATTTTTTTTTTTTTAATTGTTTTCTCAATAGTAGAAGTGGCAATGGCAATTCTGGGACAATTTGGAGAGTGTGTAGACTACATGTAAGTGGGAAATTTTGACAGTAAAACCACACTGTAAAAACCATAAAAGAATGTCCAGTCTAGCATGTAGAGAACTTGGAAATTTTCACTCTGTTCTAAAAAAACAAATAAGAAGCTGACCAAACTGAAAAATCAAAACTGTTCTTGGATCTGTCAGACAAGTGATGTCACAGAGCAAAAACCACTGCCCCTGTAATTAGAAAGGCAGGCAGGCAGATACAGAGAATCACCTTATTGGAGCAAAACTTAGGAGCAGAAACCTCAGTGGGAAATAGCGCTAGGTGAGCGGTGAGAAACTGTGGAGGCTCATTCTAAACAAGCCTAGAGGCAAAGCCTCTAGGAGACTCAGTCAATGGGGGAACAACACACTTCTGTGAGTTTTCCCTCCAGGAACCCTACCAGCTTCTCACAGTGAGTGTAAGAGGAAAATTCCCCTGTAGGAGGAGAGGGAAACAGAACCGTTTTGAAACATGTCAGAGCACTCTTTTCTTCTTAACAAGGCATGCACTTACTCAAGAGAAACTGTCTTACCAGAGCCTATACTATTGGGATTTTATCAGAGCCCAACCAACTACGGAAAGGGAAATACACAACTTCAGCCCACTTGAGCCATCCTGTTCCACCAAAGAGAGGGGAAAAGAAGAATCACAAGCTGACTGAAGGACAGAGGCCTAACCATAGGACTCTAGAACACTTTCCCTTCCCTCACATTTTGCTACTACATTACTAAAGGTCTAACGGAAATTCTCTGGTGGTCCAGTGGTTAAGATTCTATGCTTTCACAGCCAAGGGCCGGGGTTCAATTCCTAGTTGGGGAACTAAGATCCCACAAGCCATGTAGCCAAAAAAAAAAAAAAGTCTATTTGCATCAGTTTTTTTTACCCAGTATATCATATCTAGCTAATAAAAAAAAAAAAATGCAGCACATATAAAAGGTAAAAAGTTCAGTTTGAAGAAACAGAGAAAGCATCAGAATTAGAATCAGATATGGCATGGATGATGGAATTATCAGATGAGGAATTTAAAACAATGATAATACTGTACAAGAGTCACATGGATGAAATAGACAGCATGGAAGAATAGATAAATAAGAATGAGAGTAGAGACAAGGAAATTCCAAGAAAGAATAAAAAAGAATACTACAGATTAAAAAAAAAAAAAAAATCCTGTAACAGAAATTAAGGGCTTTGATAGCATCATTAACAGACTGGATATAGCTGAGGAAATATCTCAGCATTATGATATGACAATTCTGGTGTTTTAAAAGAACCATTCATTGCTGTGAAAATCAAGAGGCAATGGGAGGACTCCATGAAGAAGATTTGGTGGTTATTTAGCTGTAAAGAATCAAAATGAAGTTGAAGAGAACTCTGAAATTGGAGTCTGGAAAATGTAAACCAGAACCTACAAACCTCTTGCTGAAAAATCTCAAATAGCTCAATGTCTGATTTTAGAATTTGGGAGCTGTCCCTCACAGCAGTCCCAAGAAATATCTTAGGTTATAGCTGCTCATTCTATTAGAGAAAATGATTTATTAGATGTCTTTTTAATATTTGGCTCTGAACTTGATGCTTTCAAGTTAGCATGCCTAGTTAGGAACTGGCAACTAGTATTCCTCCAATTTGATGTTTTTTTTTTCCGATTTTGCTTGTTTTGGTGTAGTTTTTTTTTTTTTTTTTTTATCATTATTATGACTGGAGTATCTATCATTATTATGACTGGAGTATCATAACTGTCTCTTCTCTCACATTCACTTCTTTATTATTTGTATATGTGAGCTAAAAACAGAATTTGGAGAAATATCTATTCTAATTAAGTGAGTTTGCTCAAACTCATGTCCATTGAGTCAGTGATGCCATCCAACCACCTCATTCTCTGTTACTTCATTATCCTCCTGGCCTCAAGTTTTCCCAGCATCAGAGTCTTTTCCAATGAGTCAGCTCTTTGCATCAGGTGGCCAATGTATTGGAGTTTCAGTTTGAGTATCAGACCTGCCAAAAAATATTCAGGGTTGATTTCCTATAGGATTGACTGATTTGATCTCCTTGCAGTCCAAGGGACTCTCAAGAGTCTTCTCCAACACTACAGTTCAGAAGCATCAATTCTTTGGTGTTCAGCCTTTTTTATGGTCAACTCTTAAACATCCTTGCAAGACTACTGGAAAAAACATAGATTTGACTATACAGATCTTTGTCAGCAAAGTAATGTCTCTGCTTTTTAATACACTGTCTAGGCTTGTCATTGCTTTTCTTCCAAGGAAGAAGCCACTTTTAATTTCATGGCTGACAGTCACCATCCATAGTGATTTTGGAACCCGTGAAAATAAAATCTGTCACTGTATCCATTTTTTTGTGTGTGTAGGTAAGATGGCAGCGTGGAAGGACATGTGTTCATCTACTCCTGTGGGAAAACTAAAATTGCAACTAGCTGCTGAACAACCCTTAACAGGAGGATGTTGGAACTCATCAAAGAAAGATATCCTACACCCAAGAACAAAGAAGAAGCCACAGTGAGGTGGACAGTCAGTTCAGTCAGTTCAGTCACTCAGTCGGGTCCGACTCTTTGCAACCCCATGAATCGCAGCATGCCAGGCCTCCCTGTCCATCACCATTTCCCGGAGTTCACCAGGCTCATGTCCATTGAGTCAGTGATGCCATCCAGCCGTATCATCCTCTGTCGTCCCCTTTTCCTCCTGCTCCCAATCCCTCCAAGCATCAGAGTCTTTTCCAATAAGTCAACTCTTCGCATGAGGTGGTCAAAGTACTGGAGTTTCAGCTTTAGCATCATTCCTTCCAAAGAACACCCAGGGCTGATCTCCTTTAGAATGGACTGATTGGATCTCCTTGCAGTCCAAGGGACTCTCAGGAGTCTTCTCCAACACCAAAAGCATCAATTCTTTGGTGCTCAGCTTTCTTAACAGTCCAACTCTCACATCCATACAAGACCACTGGAAAAACCATAGCCTTGACAAGATGGACCTTTGTAGGCAAAATAATGTCTCTGCTTTTCAATATGCTATCTAGGTTGGTCATAACTTTCCTTTCAAGGAGTAAGCATCTTTTAATTTCATGGCTGCAATCACCATCTGCAGTGATTTGGAGTGCCCAAAAATAAAGTCTGACACTGTTTCCACTGTTTCCCCATCTATTTCCCATGAAGTGATGGGACCGGAAGCAATGATCTTTGTTTTCTGAAAGTTGAGATTTAAGCCAACTTTGTCACTCTCCTCTTTCACTTTCATCAAGAGGCTTTTTAGTTCCTCTTCACTTTCTGCCACAAGGGTGGTGTCATCTGCATATCTGAAGTTATTGATATTTCTTGCGGCAACCTTTATTCCACCTTGTGCTTCTTCTAGTCCAGCGTTTCTCATGATGTACTCTGCATAGAAGTTAAATAAGCAGGGTGACAATATACAGCCTTGATGTCCTCCTTTTCCTATTTGGAACCAGTCTGTTGTTCCATGTCCAGTTCTAACCGTTGCTTCCTGACCTGCATATAGGTTTCTCAAGAGGCAGGTCAGGTGGTCTGATATTCCCATCTATTGAAGAATTCTCCACAGTTTATTGTGATCCACACAATCAAAGGCTTTGGCATAGTCAATAAAGCAGAAATAGATGTTTTTCTGGAACTCTCTTGCTTTTTCAATGATCCAGCAGATGTTGGCAATTTGATCTCTGGTTCCTCTGCCTCTTCTAAAACCAGCTTGAACACCTGGAAGTTCATCATTCATGTACTGCTGAAGCCTGCTGTGGAGAATTTTGAGCATTACTTTACTAGCGTGTGAGATGAGTGCAATTGTGCGATAGTTTGAGCATTCTTTGGCATTGCTGTTCTCTGGGTTTGGAATGAAAACTGATCTTTTCCAGTCCTGTGACCACTGCTGAGTTTTCCAGATTTGCTGGCATATTGAGTTCAGCACTTTCATAGCATCATTTTCCAGGATTTGAAATAGTTCATCCATCACCTCCATTAGCTTTGTTCGTAGTGATGTTTTCTAAGGCCCACTTGACTTCACATTCCAGGATGTCTGGCTCTAGGTCAGTGATCACACCATCGTGATTATCTGGGTTGTGAAGATCTTTTTTGTACAGTTCTTCTGTGTATTCTTGCCACCTCTTCTTAATATCTTCTGATTCTGTTAGGTCCACACTATTTCTGTCCTTTATCTAGCCTATCTTTGCATGAAATGTTCCCTTGGTTTCTCTAATTTTCTTTTTTTTTTCTAATTTTATTTTATTTTTAAACTTTACATGATTGTATTAGTTTTGCCAAATATCAGAATGAATCCACCACAGGCATACATGTGTTACCCATCCCGAACCCTCCTCCCTCCTCCCTCCCCATACCATCCCTCTGGGCTGTCCCAGTGCACCAGCCCCAAGCATCCAGCATCGTGCATCGAACCTGGACTGGCAACTCATTTCCTACAGGATATTTTACATGTCTCTAATTTTCTTGAAGAGATCTCTAGTCTTTCCCATTCCGTTGTTTTCTTCTATTTCTTTGCATTGATCGCTGAGGAAGGCTTTCTTATCTTTTCTTGCTATTATTTGGAATTCTGCATTCAGATGCTTATATCTTTCCTTTTCTCCTTTGCGTTTCGCTTCTCTTCTTTTCACAGCTGTTTGTAAGGCCTCCCCAGACAGCCATTTTGCTCTTTTCCATTTCTTTTCCATGGAGATGGTCTTGATCCCTGTCTCCTGTACAATGTCATGAACGTCAGTCCATAGTTCATCAGGCACTCTATTAGATCTAGTCTTTTAAATCTTTTTCTCACTTCCACTCTATAATCATAAGGAATTTGATTTAGATCATACCTGAATGGTCTAGTGGTTTTCCCTACTTTCTTCCATTTAAGTCTGAATTTGTTAATAAGGAGCTCATGATATGAGCCACAGTCAGCTCCCAGTCTTGTCCTTGATGACTGTATAGAGCTTCTCCATCTTTGGCTGCAAAGAATATAATCAATCTGATTTTGGTGTTGACCATCTGGTGATGTCCATGTGTAGAGTCTTCTCTTGTGTTGTTGGAAGAGGGTGTTTGCTATAACCAGTGCATTCTGTTGGCAAAACTCTATTAGCCTTTGCCCTGCTTCATTCCGTATGCCAAGGCCAAATTTGCCTGTTACTTCAGGTGTTTCTTGACTTCCTACTTTTTCATTCCAGTCCCCTACAATGAAAAGGACATCTTTTTTGGATGCTAGTTCTAAAAGGTCTTGTGGGTCTTCATAGAACCGTTCAACTTCAGCTTCTTCAGCATTACTGGTTGGGGCATAGACTTGGATTACCGTGATATTGAATGGTTTGCCTTGGAAACAAACAGAGATCATTCTGTCGTTTTTGAGATTGAATCCAAGTACTGCATTTTGGACTCTTTTATTGACCATAATGGCTACTTCATTTCTTCTAAGGGATTCCTTCCCACAGTAGTAGATATAATGGTCATCTGAGTTAAATTCACCCATTCCAGTCCATTTTAGTTCACTAATTCCTAGAATGTCGACATTCACTCTTGCCATCTCCTGTTTGACCACTTCCAATTTGCCTTGATTCATGGACCTAACATTCCAGGTTCCTATGCAATATTGCTCTTTATAGCATCGGACCTTGCTTCTATCACCAGTCACATACACAACTGGGTATTGATTTTGCTTTGGCTCCACCCCTTCATTCTTTCTGGAGTTATTTCTCCACTGATCTCCAGAAGCATATTGGGCACCTACTGACCTGGGGAGTTCCTCTTTCAGTATCCTATCATTTTGCCTTTTCATAGTGTTCATGGGGTTCTCAAGGCAAGAATACTGAAGTGGTTTGCCATTCCCTGCTCCAGTGGACCACATTCTGTCAGACCTCTCCACCATGACCCGCCCATCTTGGGTGGCCCCACAGGGCATGGCTTAGTTTCAATGAGTTAGAGAAGGCTTTGGTCCTAGTGTGATTAGATTGACTAGCTTTCTTTGATTATTGTTTCAGTGTGTCTGCCCTCTGATGCCCTCTTGCAACACCTATTGTCTTACTTTGGGTTCTCTTACCTTGGACGTGGGGTATCTCTTCACAGCTGCTCCAGCAAAGCACAGTCACTGCTCCTTACCTTGGACGAGGGGTATCTCTTCACCACTGCCCCTCCTGACCTTGAATGTGGAGTAGCTCCTCTAGGCCCTCTTGCACCGGCACAGCCACCGCTCCTTGGACGTGGGTTGCTCCTCTCGGCCGCCACCCCTGACCTCGGGCGTGGGTTAGCTCCTCCCGGTAGGTGGGGTGAAATCACCTTAAAATCAAACTTCATAACTGCCAGAGACTTTTGGGGAGCACAAACAAAATCTTGTGTACACTAGAATGCAGAGGAAAGGCTAAGTGTCCCCCATAAGAGATTGAGCCAGACCTGTCTGTGAGTGAGGGTTTTCTGCAGAGGCATGGATCAGCAGTGGCCTGCTTCAGGGACAGGGGCACTGGCAGCAGCTATAATGGGAGGTGTGGCATAATTCCTCTTGTATGATGTCACCATTAGCCCTACTGTAGAGCCTGTAGCCCTACCATAGAGCTGCTGGGTGGGCAACCACAAACTGGAGAACAATCATACCAAGGAAGTTCTCACACTGCTGAGAAGGATCTAGGCCCCACATCAGACTTCCTAACCTGGAGATCTGCCAAAGGGACTGGGAATCCCTAGGGAATCTGACTTTGAACGTCAGCAGGATTTGATTACAGAACTTCCACAGGACTGCAGGAAACAGAGACTCTTGGAGGGCACAAACAAAGCCTTGTGCACACCAGGACCCAGGGAAAAGGAGCAGTAACCCCACAAGAGACTGAAATCACTTAAAATTCTCAATTAAAACCACAAAGAAGGAAAACAAGGGAGAGATTAAAAAAAAAAAAAAAGCAAGACAACAAATAGAAAACAGTAACAAAAATAGTAGACATTAATCCAACTCTAATAATCACTTTAAACTTTGATAGTCTAAATGCACCAATTAAAAGACTGAAATTGTCAAAGTAGATCAAAAAACAAGACCAACTACATGCTGTCAACAAAAAACCTTCTTTATGTATGAAGATATATATGGATTAAAAATAGAAGACTGCAGAAATATATGTTCAGTTCAGTTCAATCACTCAGTCGTGTCCAACTCTTTGCAACCCCATGAATCGCAGCACGCCAGGCCTCCCTGTCCATCACCATCTCCCAGAGTTCACTCAGACTCACGTCCATTGAGTCAGTGATGCCATCCAGCCATCTCATCCTCTGTCGTCCCTTCTCCTCCTGCTCCCAATCCCTCCCAGATTCAGAGTCTTTTCCAATGAGTCAACTCTTTGCATGAGGTGGCCAAAGTACTGGGGTTTCAGCTTTAGCATCAGTCCTTCCAATGAACACCCAGGACTGATCTGCTTTAGGATGGACTGGTTGGATCTCCTTGCAGACCAAGGGACTCTCAAGAGTCTTCTCCAACACCACAGTTCAAAAGCATCAATTCTTCGGCGCTCAGCCTTCTTCACAGTCCAACTCTCACATCCATACATGACCACAGGAAAAACCATAGCCTTGACTAGACAGACTTTTGTTGGCAAAGTAATGTCTCTGCTTTTCAATATGCTGTCTAGGTTGGTCATAACTTTTCTTCCAAGGAGTAAGCATCTTTTAATTTCATGGCTGCCGTCACCATCTTCAGTGATTTTGGAGCCCCCCCAAAAAAGTCTGACACTGTTTCCATTGATTCCCCATCTATTTCCCATGAAGTGATGGGACCAGATGCCATGATCTTCGTTTTCTGAATGTTTAGCTTTAAGCCAACTTTTTCACTCCTCTTTCACTTTCATCAAGGCTTTTTGGTTCCTCTTCACTCTTAATCCACTATTATAATTGGAGACTTTAACACTCCTCTATCAGAAATGGACAGATCAGCAACAGATAAATCACTTAGGACATAGTTGAACTCAACAACACCAATAATAAGTTGGATACAATTGATTTCTATCAATAGTTTTATCCAAGAATGTGGATTACATATTCTTCTTAAGCTGATATGGAATACTTACCAACATAGACCACATTCTGGGTCACAGAACACCAGTTAACAAATTTGGAAGAATAAAGATGATACATTACCTGATCTCAGACCACAATAGAACTAAATAGACATGAATAACAGAGAGACAAATGGAAAATTCCAACATACTTGAAAATTAAAGAGTTCTAACTATCGATATTGACAAAGAAGGAAACTCAAGAGAAAGATGTTATTTTGAACTAAATGAAAACGAAATTTATCAAAATTTGTGGGATGCAGCAAATCAATGCTTCGATGGAAATGTATAGCATCAAATCCATTATTCAGAAAAAAGTAAAGATCTAATAATATCAATAATCTAAGCTTTCACCTGTAGAAGCCAGAAAAGAAGAACAAATTAAATCCAAAGTAAGCAGAAGAGGAGACATAATAAAAATTACAGCAGAAATGAATGAGATTAAAAACAGGAAAGTAACAGAGAAAATCAGCAAAAGCAAAAGCCAGTTCTTTGAAAAAAATAGTAAAATTGATAAGCTTCTAGCCAGGTTAGCAACAAAAAAGAAAGAGAGAGAGAGAAAAAGAAAGAAGAAACACATTACTAGTATCAGAAATGAAAGAAGGATATCACTACTGTTCTTGTGTACCCTAAAAATTAGCAAAGATATGAGCAACTCCAAACCTACTATTTGATAATCTATATTTGATGAACAATTTATTGATAGACAAAGCTTCTCTGATGGTCTCGCGTGGTAAAGAATTTGCTTGCAATGCAGGAGAGCTGGATTCAATCCCTGGGTCAGGAAGATTCCTTGGAGAAGGAAAAGGCAACCCAGTCCAGTATTCTTGCCTGGAGAATTCTATGGACAGAGGAGCCTGCGGGCTACAGTCCATGGGGTCACAAAGAGTAGACAAAGTCTGACACTGTGACTAAACAGCAGAGGGTTGTACAAATCCAAAAAAGAAGAAGAGAGTTGCTAAATACAAAGCTAAGACCAGAACTACATCCTAAAGCCTTGGATGAATATTCCTAATATACAGATTAATAACCAAGAACAAATAGATTATTATCATTTGTAGTTCTTTTAGGAGCTGAAATAATTTTCCTAAGTTCACTTAGCTTGTACATAGCAGAACTAGAGAATTAAATCCCAAAATCTACCTACTGCACAGTCGGGATTTGTAGGGTTCTGAATGGCAAACCACAAAAATAAGCAAGAAAGATAAATAATGGTGCTTCAATTTTTTTATAAGAATAATTCTAAACTGATTCTATGGGAAAGGATATATTCCAGTGTAATCCGTGTTCTATTTTGTGATGTTCATGTAAAACAAGGAATGTCACCAACTGGTTCTGCACAGTTTAAGTTATTAGCCACTATAAGTGCTGACCTACAGTAAGTTCTGAAGGGAATTCATGACAAAAAACAGCATGAGGCACTCTGTGCTTTGAGAAATAGGCAAAACTGGCTCTTAGATAATTAGATATATTTCAGGAACAATGTTTATGGACCTGGATTCTTGCATCTTTCCATAGTTAGAAAAGCACTAAAATTAACTGAGATATCTATTACTCGTGACTAGCAGTAATCTTCTACCAAGATGCATGTTGGATCGCATGTACCCCTTAGCCAAAATCACCATATATACTGGCCTCTCCCCCTACCTCTTTGGAGCAGTTTTTCAGAACTAACTTAGAGGCGATAGTCCTCAGGAAGTTTTCAAATAAAACTGAAACTAAAGTTGTCCATTTTTATTTCAGTTGACAGTAGTAATAGGAAGGTGGTGGTGGTGCTTTGAGAAACAGGCAAAACTGGCCCTTAGCTAGTTAGATATATTTCAGGAAAAGTGTTTATGAACCTGGATTCTTGCATCTTTCCATAGTTAGAAAAGCACTAAAATGATCTAAGAGGAATAGAAGTCTTGGAATGCGTGATGCATCTGGAGAATGCCGGTGTTTTATTGATGGCATGGGGCTGGAATTAGGAGGAGTTTGTTAATTTTTTTTGAGCTTGAGTGAATGTATAGCACTTTTTCCTTCCAGATGTTCAGAATTAGGAAATAAGGCAGCCTAGGCTTTATTTGAAAGTCTTTAGACTTAGAATTTTCTAACATATCCTACAATAGATGTCTCTTAATTGTAAACTGGCAAGTGACTGCTTTCTCATAAAGACAGAGTCTAAGCTTCAGGGGACAATGTCTGCCTCTGTTGTTTACCATGGATCTCTGAAGCCTAAATCAGAGAGTCAATAGATATTTGTCTCATGAATGAAGGGAAGATATATGTAATAATCCATCCATGTTCTTCTGTGGAAGGAGAGTAAATGTGATTTAACCTCTCACCAACCCAACTGCTAAGCATAAAATTTGTCAATTAGAGGGCTGTTTTAACCTGCTGTGAGCTAAGCCACACCCCCTTTCTACTCTGGAAGGCTTTACAAAAGGTTGTGACCCCAGGATAATTAACAATTCTGTTAACACTTATTAATAATTGGTTTGAAGAGGTTTGCCTGCATCTACAGGGAAGGAATAGGCTACCTCTTCTTTTTCCTTTTCAAATACAGGTTTCATTCACATGTATTATGAATTAAACAATAAAAGTGAAAATGAATGAAGATTAAAATGACATCCTATCTTCTAGCTCACTCCCAATTCTCCGGAGTCTGGCCTAAATTGTCAGTGGTAATGAATAGGCTTTGGCATCTGAAATTCTGGACTGATTTATCTACCAATAGTGAGTGAATGTGTTGGGGTGTGTGTGTACATGTGCATGCATGTGCGTATATGTACATATAATATACCTGTGTTAATATTGTCTTCCAGATGCTACTAAACCATACTACTAGGATTGCACTTTCTTCTCAGTTCTGTAACTATGACCAGAAACTAATATAGTAAAAGATTTAAAATCTATAACAAGTCATATTAACATTAAAGAAGGAAAGTTCTACAGGAAAATAAACCTTATCCCTATGAAAATCTATTCAAAAAGTTAAAATATTCCTTAGTAAAAGATTCTTATAGATATCCTCTGAAAATAATTTTAAAAAATACCCCAAAGGAATTGTTCTTAAGAATTAAAAATCTACTCCCATTTATTATACCTGAAAAATAGAATTTGCATTTGTGAAGTATCTTGATCATGAGCTGAAATAATTTTGATGTTTTAAATTTTTTAATTTAAAAATATTTTTTACTGACATAAAGTTCATTTACAATATTGTGTTATTTTCAGGTATATAGCAAAGTTGATTCAGTTATATGTGTGCACACACACACACACACACACACATATATATACATACATACAGATTGTTTTCCATTATAGTTTGTCATAAGATTTTGGACATAGTTCCCTGTGCTGGGTTATACAGTATATTCTTCTTGCTTATCTATTTTATGTATAGTAGTTTGTCTCTGTTAATCCCAAACCCATAATTTGTCTCTCCCGGCAATTCCTTGGTGGTCCGGCAATTAAGACTCAGTGCTTTCACTGCCATGGGCCCAGATACAATCCCTGGTTGTGAACTAAGATCTCATGAGCTGATCCTTGTGGCCAAAAATGAAAAAATAAGGGCTTCCCTGGTGGCTGAGTGGTAAAGAATCCACCTGCCAATGCAGGAGACATGGGTTCAATCCCTGGTCCAGGAAGAACCCACGTGCCTTGGAGCAACTAAACCTGTGTGCCGCAACTATTGAGCCTGCACTTGAAGCTCAGGCTTCAAGCAGTTGAAGCTGCATCTACTGAGCCCTACACTGCAAGTACTGAAGGCCATGCACCCATGCAGAGCTCATGCTCTGCAAGAAGAGAAGCCACAGCAATGAGAGAAGCCAGCACCACAACTAGAGAGTAGCCCCCATTCTCCACAACTAGAGAAAAGCCCAAGATGCAATGAAGAACCAGTGCAACCAAAAATAAATAACTACAAAAATAAAAATAAGTTATCCCAACCACTTCCCTTTCCCCCTTGGTAACTGTAAGTTTGTTTTCTATGTCTATGAGTCTGTTTTCATTTGGGGTATATAGATTCACTTGTATTATTTTTTAGATTCCACATATGTGATATCACATCAATATGATATTCCCTAGGTCCCTTCATGTTGCTGCAGATAGCAATGTTTCATTCTTCTTTGTGGCTGAGTAATATTGAATATTATATATGTGTGTATATATGTATATGTGTGTGCATGTGTGCTCAGTAGTGTCTGACTCTTTGTGACCTCATGGACAGTAGCTTGCCAGGCTTCTCTGTCCATAAAATTTTCCAGACAAAAATACTAGAGCAGATTGTCATTTCCTACTCCGGGGATATTCCCAACCCAGGGGTTGAACCTGAATCACTGGCAGTTCCTGCATTGGCAAGTGGATTCTTCACTGCTCCATCACTTGGGAAGGATATATGACCACACACACACACACACACACACACCACATTTTCTTAAACCAATCTGTTGATGGGCACTTTGGTTGTTTCCATATCTTGGCTATTGTAAACAGTACTAGTGAAAAAGTTGGCTTAAACCTCAACATTCAGAAATCGAAGATCATGGCATCTGGTCCCATCACTTCATGGCAAATAGATGGGGAAACAATGGAAACAGTGGCAGACTTTATTTTTGGGGGCTCCAAAATCACTGCAGATGATGACTGCAGCCATGAAATTAAAAGATGCTTACTCCTTGGAAGAAAAGTTATGACCAACTTAGATAGCATATTCAAAAGCAGAGACATTACTTTGCCAACAAAGGTCCGTCTAGTCAAGGCTATGGTTTTTCCAGTGGTCATGTATGGATGTAAGAGTTGGACTGTGAAGAAAGCTGAGCACCAAAGAACTGATGCTTTTGAACTGTGGTGTTGGAGAAGACTCCTGAGAGTCCCTTGGACTGCAAGGAGATCCAACCAGTCCATTCTGAAGATCAGCCCTGGGTGTTCTTTGGAAGGAATGATGCTAAAGCTGAAACTCCAGTACTTTGACCACCTCATGCGAAGAGGTGACTCATTAGAAAAGACTCTGATGCTGGGAGGGATTGGGGGCAGGAGGAGAAGGGGACGACAGAGGATGAGATGGCTGGATGGCATCACTGACTCAATGGACGTGAGTCTGAGTGAACTCTGGGAGCTGGTGATGGACAAGGAGGCCTGGAGTGCTGTGATTCATGGGGTCACAAAGAGTCGGACACAACTGAGCGACTGAACTGAACTGAACTGAACTGATGAACATCGGGGTGCATGTATCTTTTCAAATTAGTTTTCCTCTTTTCAGGATATATGCACAGGAGTAGGATTACAGGATCATATGGGAGCTCTATTTTTAATTTTCTGAGGAGCCTCCATATTGTTTTCCATTGTGACTGCAACAATGTACATTCCCACCAACAGCATTTATTATCTGTAGATTTTTTGATGATGGCCATTCTAACTAATGGGTTTCCATGGTCTATCAGTAGTAAAGAATCCACCTGTCAAGCAGAAGACACAGGTTCAATCTCTGGGTTGAGAAGATCCTCTAGAGAAGGAAATAGCAACTCATTCCAGTATTCTTGACCTGGGAAATCCCATGGACAGTGGAGCCTGATGGGCCACAGTCCATGGAGGTGCAGAAAAGTTGGACATGACTCAGTGAGTAAACAAAACAACAATTCTGACCAGTATGAGATTATACCTCACTGTAGTTTTGATTTCCATTTCTCTAATAATTGGCAGTGGTGATCATCTTTTCATGTGCCTGTTGGCCATCTGTATGCCTTTTTAAGAGAAGTCTATTTAGTTCTTCTGCCCATTTTTTGGTTGGATTGTTTGTTGTTTTTGTATTGAGTTGTATAAGCTCTTTACATATTTTGGAAATTAAGCCCTCTTCAGTTGCATCATTTGCAAATATTTTCTCCCAGCCTATGGGTTGTTTTCTTGAAATGTGTTAATTATTTCCTTTGCTGTGCAAAACTTTTAAGTTTGATTGTCTCATTTGTTTATTTTTGCTTTTATTTCTTTTGCCTTACAAGGCAGATCTAAGAATATATTGTTACAGTTTATGTCAGAGTACATTTTGCAAATGTTATTTTCAGTTTTACAGTGTCATGTCTTACATTTAAGTTTTTAAACAATTCTGAGTATATCTTTGTATATGATGTGAGGGAATTTCTTATTTCATCGATTTACATTTAGCTAATTTTCCTAACACCATTTTCTCCATTGTATATTTTTGCCTCCTTTATTGTAGATCAATTGACCATAAGTTTGTGGGTTTATTTCTGTGTTTTCTGTTCTCTTCCATTGATCTATATGTCTGTTTTTGTGTCAATACTATGCTGCTTTGACTATCATAGCTTTGTAATATTGCCTGAATTCTAGTAAGGCTATGCCTCCAGCTTTGTTCTTTTTCCCCAGGATTGGTTTGGTGATTCTGGGTCTTTTATATTTTCATAATAATTTTAGGATTATTTGTTCTAGTACTGTGAAAAATGTCATGACTATTTTGATAGGGGTCACGTTAATCTACAGACTGTTTTTGGTAGTATGTGGCCATTTTCATGATATTAATTCTTCCAATTCAAGAGCACAAAGTATCTCTCAATTTCTTTGAATCATCTTTGATATCCTTTATCAATGTTTTATAGTTTTCAGCATATAGGTCTTTCACATTCTTGGTTAAGTTTAGTTGAGGTTTTTGTTTGTTTTTTGATGCAATTTTAAACAATTTATTTTTACTTTCTCATTCTGATATTTCACTATTACTATAAAGAAATGCAGTTGATTTCTGTAATTAATCTTGTATCCTACTACTTTGCTGAATATTTATCAATTCTCATAGTTTTTGTTTGGAGTCTCTAAGATTTTTTATAGACATTATCATGTTCTCTGCAGAGAGTGATAATTTCACTTCTTTCTAATCTGGATAACTTTATTTATTACTTTTGTCTGATTGCTATGGCTAGGAATAGCAAGTACACTATGTTGAATGGAGGTGGTGGGAGTGGGCATCCTTTTCTTGTTTCTAAATTTCAAGGTAAGGCTTCAGCTTTTCACTGTTGAGGATTACATTGGTTGTGAGTTTGTCATAAATGATCTTTATTATATTGAGATATGTTCCTTCTACACCTACTTTGACATGAGTTTTTATCATAAATGGACATTGAATTTTGTCAAATGCTTTTTCAGAGTCTATTGAGATGATCCTGTGGCTTTTGTCTTTTATTTTTCTTAATGTAGTGTATTACATTGATTGACTTGCATATGTTGAACGATCCTTGTGACTCTGGAATGAATCCAACTTGATCATGGTGTATAATCCTTTTTATATATTGTGGAATTCCATTTGCTAATATTTTGTTGAGGAGTTTTCCATCTATATTCAGCAAAATTATTAGTCTGTAATATTCTTTTTTTTTGTAGTGTCCTTATCTGGCTTTGATTGTGATGGTGGTTTCAGAAAATGAAGCTGGGAGTATTCCTTCCTATTCAATTCTTTGGAATAGTTTGATAAGAATATGGATAAGTTCTTCTTTGTATGTTTGATAGAATTCCCATCAGATAGCCATCCCATTCTGGACTTTCACTTGCAGGGAATTTTTAAATTACATATTCTATTTCACTTCTATTGATCATTATATTCAAATTACTCGCTTCTTAATTCAGTTTTGGCAGGCTGTATGTTTCTGGAAACATGTCTGTTTCTTCTAGGTTGTCTATTTTGGCATATAATTCTTCATATTTTCTTTCGGTATTTTGTATTTCTGTGGTATCAGTCGTTGTTTTTCCTCTTTAACTTTTTATTTTGTTAATTTGAGTCCTCTCTTTTTTTCTTCTTGGTAAGCCTAGCTAGAGGTTTGTTAGTTTTGTTCATCCTTTCAAAAACAGATCTCTTGGCTTTACTGATCTTTTCCATTGTTTTGTTGTTGTTCTCTATTTTATCTATTTCTTCTTTGATCTTTTTTATTTCCTTCCTTCTGCTGACCGTATTTTGTTTGTTCTTTTTCTAATTCTTTATGTGGAAGGTTAGATTGCTAATTTGTACTTTTTGTGTTTCTTGAGGAAGGCCTGTATCTTCATGAACTTTCCCCTTAGAGTTGCTTTTGCTGCATCCCATACATTTTGTTAGGTTTATTATTTGTCTCAAGGTATTTTCTAATTTCCTCTTTGATTTTCTCATTGATCGATTTGCTTTTAATAACATGTTGTTTAGTTTCCTTGTGGTATAGTATTTTTTCCTATTTGATTTCCAAGTTTTTCGATAGACACATTCACATTAAGTCATTTTTCACACCCTTCCCTTATAAACTCAAAGAATATTAGTGCTGGGTGAGGATCCATGGGTCTACATTCTTTCATTTTTACACTTGTATTGGTTGAGAGTATAGCCCTGGTAGTAAACTGTCTAGATTTTAATCCAGATTCCAGTACAAAGTAGCTTTGGACTCAGGACATTTTAAAAAATTCACAGTGCCAGTGGTTTCCTAATTGGTAATATGGGATAATATTACTTGGCAGATTAAATGACTTAATGGCAACTACTCAATGTATTTTAGGTATTATTACTATTCACACTAAGAATTCTAAAGAAATGAGGAGCTTTATTTCCAGTCATTTAGTAGCAAAGGCAGAACCAGACCCAATTTTTTTTTAAACATTTTTGCCTGAGATGTCCCACTACTCCAGGGCCAAAAACGTCTAGAACTAAACAATTTTATTAATTTTAATGAAAGACAATTTTTTCCATATCTAAAATGATTTTTTGCCTGTTCTTTTCTCTTTCTTGTCTGTCTTCTTTCTAGCATATTCTCAAATTAGCCTAATTTGAAAGGACACAACATACACTCTGAGATCTTGAACAGAACCATATGTTCATTCAAAAAAATATTATTTGTTCAATTCAAATAAAGTAATATCAATCTTTCTTGTGTTAATATATGAGGCCAAAAAGGGAGTTGTTTTTTCTTTTTTTTTAATGAGCATAAAAGACTCCTAGATACTAACTTTCTATTAACTTATTTTATTTAATCTACAAAACAGACTAGATTCATAAGCAATTATTCAATAATAAGTATGTTTTCAACAAGCTATGTCTGTAATTTCCTGTTAATCACCTGTGGTTTTAATGTTGTAGAAAATGAGAATTATCTGACCCAGTAAGTATATCTTATATCTTTCTCTAGTAGAATGGAAAAGTATAAAAATAATATTTTTGATGTGCCAAAGATTTAATAAAAGTTCATTTAACCTTTAATACAACTCTTTGAAGTGCCAATAATAACATATACCGTAGTATATGTATATATCATGTTTTGGTACTATGCTAATGTTCATAAAAATTAATCTTCATAACAACTCTATGAAGGAGATTCCATGGTCATTTACAACTTGTAGAAGAGGAACCACACCCTAACAAGTCACATAATCAGTCTATGGTCTTATAGTGAATGACGGTGAAAGTCACTCCATAGTTTCTGACTCTTTGCGACACCATGGACTATAGCACATCAGGCTCCTCTGTCCATGGAATTCTCCAGGCAGGAATATTAGAGTGGGTAGCCTTTCCCCTCTCCACGGGATCTTCCCAACCCAGGGATCAAACCCAGGTCTCCAGCATTGCAGGCAGATTCTTTACCAGCTGAGCTATAGTGGGTGAACTGGAATGTAAATTCAATTTTTCTGGCAAAGTGCATATCCTTTTGTGTACATTCAGCCTCCTTAGCTATTAGCACCTAGCATAGTACCTAGCATCTAACATGATGCCTGATTCATCCTAGACAAACCATAAATGCTTATGAATAAGTATATGCAAGAAGAAGTATGGCGGGGAAAGAACAGAGGGTTTAGTTTCAGACAGCATGGTTAAAAATCCTTGTGTCAGTACTTATAATCAATTAACATTATATTCTTTTATCAATTACACAACTTGTTTCCATGTCTCTAAAATGGGCTTAACTGTAGACATACTACATTATGCAGATAAATGTGTACTTACAGTCCTTAGCCTAGTGCCTCTATATTCTTTATTAGATACTATTGTAGTTACCGCTATGTCTGGTATAAGACGTCAGTGTAAAATGCCTTAAATATATTTTACATATTATCACAATAATGCAAAGAGGCTAGTAAAATTCATTAGTAAGAATTTCCTATTGTTTATGTTTTTGTTGTGGCTTCCTTTGTGGCTCAGCTGGTAAAGAATCTGCCTGCAATGCAGGAGACCTGGGTTCAATCCCTGGGTTGGGACGATCCCCTGGAGAAGGAAAAGGCTACCCACTCCAGTATTCTGGCCTGGAGAATTCCATGGACTGTATAGTACATGGGGTCACAACTATTTTTTGTTCTAAAGTTTCATTATTCTACATATAAACTTTATTTTCCTGCAATCAGAACTTTTCCTTTCAATTTGAACTTTCTTCTCTAAATCATAAGAAAAGCAAAGTCACAGTTATTTCTACATAAAGCATTACCAATAATATCAAGTGCATAAAACATATTTTAATGAAATTTTTAATAAGGAAAGTATGTGAAGTTTCACAAAAATGTTTAGAAGAAGAATGTATTTATATTACAAATATATATATATTGGGCTTCTTGGTGGCTCAGATGATAAAGAATCCACTTGCAATGTGGGAGACCAGGGTTTGATACCTGGGTTGGGAAGATACCCTGGAAAAGGGAATGGCTACCCACTCCAGTATTCTTGACTGGAGTTAGATTATAAATTAAAATGTATTTATAAATTAGAAGATTAACATATACTGAGTATTGATGATGGAAGTATTTCCTAGAAATAAACTGCCCATTTTATGATAAATATATTTGATAATCACTAAATTCATCCTTATTTATGACATTTAAAACACAAAATAGCTTGCAAATACGTAGAGCATATATAATCACTATATTTTCTTCCCTTGTTTTAAACTAATATTGCTGTTTATTGATTTATCCAGCTAAGTGATTATTTCAGGCTCTAGATATTTATTGGCATAAATGATCTAATGTTGAGGTTGTTTAAAAGTGAAACAGTCTGTTGAAACACCTAGATGAAGAGTACATGGATATTTTAAGTTAATTCTGATAGAAGTCTCTTTTGACAAACATTTTGTTATTTTTTCCCATAACATATGGATCAGAGTTTCCCTTTATCCCTCTGGCAATTCTGGCAAGTGTTCTAAGCACCTACATTTATTTCTTACTATTTTCTGCTTCTCATTAGTGAATAGTTCTCAGTATATCACAGTACATGGAATATTTTGTACTGAGTGGCTCTTGTTACCAGGTCCTCTGAGGATCTTTTGACATTCAAAATGATGTTCTACTATAACAGTGAAATCTTTTTCTTTATGTCAAATTCCCAGTGTATAAATTACACAGTTAAAAATAACATCTCCAAAATGTTGTGGCTTCATTCTCCACAGACATTTTGTAATATTGGGCAAAGAAAGCTTTCAGGATACAGTGTACAATATCTGATACGTATTGTCTTTGAAATAAATAAGTTTAGGAGAAAACCATTTTGTTCAGTTCTGCTATAGTTTGATATTTTAAAAATCCTTTACTATCATTAAAGTTTTTTCCCATGCTACACTTAATCTTCCTTCAGTTATTTGTATATAGTCATTCACTTGTTCACTTGAATCATTTGTTCAAGGTTGTGTAATGGCATTAAAAGACAACAAAAAGCTCTCTCCTCTGTATCATAGCATTATTCTCATTATCTATGGAGACATCAAAATTTTTCATGGCTTCATTAACATAGCTCTTGAAATCCTTTTACAAATGTTTCTATATTTCATCTCAAATAATGAAATATTTATCCTGAAATTCCTAGAAAAGCTTTTCTCTTTCATTAGACCCTTAAGTAAATCCTTTTGTATTTTTCTGTATCTTTCATTCAGTCACGTATGCTAAAGTTCTCAGGACAAAGGAATTTCTTTTATTTAAGCTGAAAATTAATAGAGAGATGGACAGAAAGGGTACCACCACCTGCAAATAGCAAGCAAAGAGCAGAGTTGGTGAAAATTTCTATGAATGACATTAGTAAAATCAAATTTAAAGTAAAAAACATGTACTTCTGAGTATTTTGTAACCGTGATTTTGTTGCTGCTGTAGTGGCAAATGATTTTATAGTGTCTGGAAACTATATAAGGCAGACACTTATCTCGCTTGGGGACTTTTTCTTATCCACTACTTTTCTTTTAAAAACCAGGTGGACATTATGGGCATATCTGTTTTATTATGAAGATTAAAAAAAACGAGGCATGCAGAAAAATATACTAATATTTACCTAGATCCCTCTATAACAAGGGCTTCCCTTATGACTAAGCTGGTAAAGAATCCATCTGGAATGTGAGAGACGTGGGTTCAATCCCTAGGTTGGGAAGATACCCTGGAGAAGGGAAAGGCTACCCACTGCAGTACTCTGGCCTGGAAAATTCTATGGACTGTATAGTCCATGGAGTCACAAAGAGTCGGACGTAACTGAGCTATTTTCACTTTCACTTTTCTCATTAATAAACCCATTTAACTTTTCAAGGACATTCTCAATACTCCCAATTAAAAATTTAAAATCTATTTTAGAGTCATGTAAAAGACTAATAACTATTATAGAGTTTATTCATATGCAATGATTATTTGAAGTGAATTATTTTTAAAAATAAATGTTAAGTCATTAGTCCGTTAATGTACCTTTTCAAATGATGAATTAAGTCTTACTAACACAGACTTAAATTGAAAAAAGTAGGGAAAATTACCAGATCATTCAGGTATCACCTAAATCAAATCAGTTACGATTATACAGTGGAAGAGGCAAACACATTCAAAGGATTAGATCTGATAGAGTGCCTGAAGAACTATGGACAGAGGTTCGTGACATTGTATAGGAGGCAGGGATCAAGACCATCCCCAAGAAAAAGAAATGGAAAAAGGAAAAATGATTGTCTGATGAGGCCTTACAAACAGTTGAGAAAAGAAGAGAAGTGAAAGGCAAAGGAGAAAAGGAAAGATACACCCATCTGAATGCAGTTCCAAAGAATAGCAAGGAAAGATAAGAAAGACCTCCTTAGTGATCAATGCAAAGATATAGAGGAAAACAATAGAATGCGAAAGATTAGAGATCTCTTCAAGAAAACTGGAGATACCAAGGGAACATTTCATGCAAAGACAAGCACAATAAAGCACAGAAATGGTATGGACCTAACAGAAACAGAAGATATTAAGAAGAGGAGGCAAGAATACACAGAAGAACTATGCAAAAAAAGATCTTCAACCCAGATAACCATGAGGGTGTGATCACTCACCTAGAGCCAGACATCCTGGAGTGCAAAGTCAAGTGGGATTTAGGAAGCATCACTATGAACAAAGCTAGTAGCAGTGATTGAATACCAGTTGAGCTCTTTCAAATCCTAAAAGATGATACTGTGAAAGTACTGCACTCAATATGCCAGCAAATTTGGAAAACTCAGCAGTGGCCACAAGACTAGAAAAAGTCAGTTTTATTCCAATCCCAAAGAAAAATAATGCCTAAGAATGTTCAAACTATTGCACAATTGCACTCATAACACACACTAGCAAACTAATGCTCAAAATTCTCAAAGCCAGGCTTCAACAGTACATGAACTGTGAGATTCCAGATGTTCAAGCTGGATTTAGAAAAGGCAAAGGAATTAGAGATCAAATTGCCAGCATCTACTGGATCATTGAAAAAGCAAGGGAGTTCCAGAGAAACATCGACTTCTGCTTTATTGACTACGCCAAATCCTTTGACTGTGTGAATCAAAACAAACCGTGGAAAATTCTTCAAGAGATGAGAATACAAGACCACCTGACCCACCTCCTGAGAAATCTGTATGCAGATCAAGAAGCAACAGTTAGAACCAGACACAGAACAATAGACTGGCTCCAAATTGGGAAAGGAGTACGTCAAGGCTGTATACTGTCACCCTGCTTATTTAACTTATATGCAGAGTACATCATGCAAAATGCTGGGCTGGATGAAGCACCAGCTGGAATCAAGATTGCTGGGAGAAGTATAAATAACCTTAGATATGCAGATGACACCACCGTTATGGCAGAAAGCCAAGAAGAACTAAAGAGACTCTTGATAAAAGTAAAAGAGGAGAGTGAAAATGTTGGCTTAAAGCTCAGTATCCACATAACTAAGAACATGGCATCCAGTCCCATCACTTCATGGCAAATAGATGGGGAAACAATGGAAACAGTGACACAGTTTACTTTCTTGGGCTCCATAATCAGCGCAGATGATGACTACAGCCATGAAGTTAAAAGATGCTTGCTCCTTGGAATAAAAGCTATGACCAAACTAGACAGCATATTAAAAAGCAGAGACATTACTTTGCTAGCAAAGGTTTGTCTAGTCAAGTTCATTTCAGTCGCTCAGTCATGTCTGACTCTTTGTGACCCCATGGACTGGAGCAAGCTTCTCCTCCTGCCCTCAATCTTTCCCAGTATCAGGGTCTTTTCAAATGAGTCAGCTCTCCACATCAGGTGGCCAAATTATTGAAGTTTCAGCTTCAACATCAGTCCTTCCAATGAACACCCAGGACTGATCTCCTTTAGGATGGACTGGTTGGATCTCTGTGCAGCAGAAGGGACTCTCAAGAGCCTTCTCCAACAAGCTATGACCAACCTAGACAGCATATTATAACAGAAACATTATCAACAAAGATTTGTCTCAGTCAGTTCAGTCACTCAGTCGTGTCTGACTCTGCAATGCCATGAACCACAGCACGCCAGGCCTCCCTGTCCATCACCAACTCTTGAAGTTTACCCAAACTCATGTCCATTGAGTCACTGATGCCATCTAACCATCTCATCCTCTGTCGTCCCATTCTCCTTCTGCCCTCAATCTTTCCCTACATCAGGGTCTTTTCATATGAAGTTTGTCCAGTCAAGTTCATTTCAGTTGCTCAGTCATGTCCGACTCTTTGTGACCCCATGGACTGGAGCAAGCTAGGCTTCACTGTCTATCACCAACTCCCAGAGTTTACTCAAACTGGTGTCCATTGAGTCTGTGATGCCATCCAACCATCTCATCCTTTGTCGTCCCCTTCTCCTGCCTTCAATCGTTCCCAGCATCAAAGTCTTTTCCAATGAGTGAGTCTTTCACATCAGGTGGCCAAAGAATTGGAGCTTCAGCTTCAGCATCAGTCCTTCCAGTGAACACCCAGGACTGACTTCCTTTAGGATGGACTGGTTGGATCTCCTTGAGTCCAAGGGACTCTCAAGAGTCTTCTCCAACATCACAGTTCAAAAGCATCAATTCTTTGGTTGTCAGCTTCCTTTATGGTCTAACTCTCACATCCATACATGACTACTGGAAAACCATAGCTTTGACTAGATGGACCTTTGCTGGCAACAATGTAATGTCTCTGCTTTTTAATATGCTGTCTAGGTTGGTCATAGCTTTTCTCCCAAGGAGCAAGCATCTTTTAATTTCATGGCTGCAGTCACCATCTACGGTGATTTTAGTGCCCCCCCCCCCCAATAAAGTCTGTCATTGTTTCCATTGTTTGCCCATCCATTTGCCATGAAGTGATGGGACCATTTGCCATGATCTTAGTTTTCTGAATGTTGAGTTTTAAGTCAACTTTTCACTATCCTCTTTCACTTTCATCAAGATGCTCTTTAGTTCTTCTTTGCTTTCTGCCATAAGTGTGGTGTCATCTGCATATCTGAGGTTTTTGATATTTCTCCTGGTAATCTTAATTCCAGCTTGTGCTTCATCTAGTCTAGCATTTCTCATGATGTGGATGTCATGTATGGATATGAGATTTGGACCAAAAAGACATCTGAGTGCTGAGGAATTGGTGCTTTTGAACTGTGGGGCTGGAGAAGACTCTTGAGAGTCCCTTGGACAGCAAGGAGATTAACCCAGTCAATCCTAAAGGAGATCAGTCCTGAATATTCATTGGAAGGACTGATACTGAAGCTGAAACTCCAATACTTTGGCCACCTGATTTGAAGAACTGATTCATTGGAAAAGACCCTGATGCTGGGAAAGATTCAAGGTGGGAGCAGAATGTAATGACAGAGAATGAGATGGTTGGTTGGCATCACTGATGCCATGAACATGAGTTTGAGTAGGTTCTAGGAGTCGGTGATGGACAAGGATGCCTGGCATGCTGCAGTCCTTGGGGTCTCAAAGAGTCAGACAAGACTGAGTGACTGAACTGAACTGAATATAGAAGTTTTAGATATTATGACGATTTGTGTCACAAGATTTCATACAAGGTTATTTTCAGAAAGAGTTTATTCTAAAGAATAAAGTATAAACATTAGTCCAAAGTAAGATAAGGTATTTGCATATTCCAAGTTTATTGTAAATCACATGAAAAAGAGAAAGCTTAAACCAACAACATAGGAGGAATGATGGTTGTAAACTGCAAGCACCAATTTTGTGATTTTTGTTAATCTCCCTGTTATTCAGGTAACATTAACCACTGTTGATCCTCAGGGTCTTCTCCTCTGCTATATGTTTAGAAATGTAAGCATTGGTTACTTTTTTAACCAGGCTTTGCTTGTATATATTGTATTCTCAGAAGTCAATCACCCAAAGAGAGATGGTGGGCTGATGGATTTAGAATATTTTACTTTGCTGAGAACCTCTGCCAATCTGCTGATACTCTTTGTACCAAGGTCATATACTACATGTAGAACCAAAATAATTTTTTTCATTTATTTTCAAGTAAGAAAGAATTCCAATTTACATTATATTTGCTTAAATATGTATATAGTTACTTTAACTCATATGAAAATCTTTACCCTCAAAGCAAAGTCATACACCACTTAATTCCTGTAGTTACTACAAGTCATTGTCCCAGGTCTCCTTCCATTTCTATGCTATATTCTCCCTTGCATAACTTTGTCACCAGAGAATTAGTTTCCATTTCCTCATCTTTGAGATGGGCTCACCATATGTACAACATAAAGGTGCCCTGAGGATTAAATTAGACAAATGCTTAAAAAATACTTAGTGTAATGCCTGGTATGTAGTAGAACATGATGAACGATAGATTGTATCCTCCTTTCTCTTACTTCATTTTAAGGCAAAATCCTATAATTTTTAGTAAGAATACATATAAGGGAAAGTCTTTCTTTTGGAATGTAAAAATTTCATTATTTGCCTATAAGAATAAAAGCATTGTTATTTTGTAGAGATGTGTTCAGTTCAGTTCAGTCGCTCAGTCGTGTCCGACTCTTTGCGACCCCATGAATCACAGCACACCAGGCCTCCCTGTCCATCACCAACTCCCGGAGTTCACTCAAACTCATATCCATCGAGTCAGTGATGCCATCCCGCCATCTCATCCTCTGTTGTCCCCTTCTCCTCCTGCCCCCAATCCCTCCCAGCATCAGAGTCTGTATAGTAGCTTTCAAATAGAATGAGTATTTCAATAAGATATGAAGAAGCAGAACATTAATATATAGGAGTCAGAGTTTCAATGGGGCTTGGGGAAGAAAGACATTAACTTCTGGGGATATGATCAGTTATTTACATTTAAAAAGCAACATCATAAATAGCAACTGCACTTCAGAATTAAACTAAAATTGTGCTTTTGCATTGACATGCACTATAGGAGCACAGCTTATGTTATTTTTGAATTTTCTATAAAAAGACTTTTTCAAGAGTAGCATTTCAATAATATTTAAAAACGAGATTCTTGTTTCTTTTGAAACTGAGTTTTGCATTCCTACAGACATGGTAATATGGGGAAAATAGAAAATTAAATCCAAATTCCGGGAAATGTTTATATCAGCACCAGTAATATCTTGATTTAATGTCAGATCAGATATTATACAAGACAAATCAAGGACTGTATTTTTATTTCTAATGGTATCAAGGTGGCTAATCATCATTATTAAATTGAGGGCAGATGAGTCATGTGTGTGAAATGAATGTGTGGACTCATTCCAATTCCTCTGAGAAAGACCCTATAATTGGCATCAATTAGTCCTCTTGTTGGCAGTTTTAGTAAACCATCTGAAATTTAATAAACAAAGACTGAAATGCATTCTCAACGAAAGACAGTCATCTTGGACATTGATGAGAGCTGATTAGCAAATTGGCAGTTGGTATTCACCCTCCCTCTTCAAATATTGACTCAGTTGACTTAATGCTTTCCTCCACTTTATCAGTGTAAGACTTCATTTTTACCACCTTCAAAAATAAATTCTTGCAAATAAATATTTATGAGATAGTTTTACTTTAGCCCTTTTCATGTGCTCTAATATAAATGCATGTGCCTCAGAGAAATGGGGAACCCAAAGATACCACTCGCTGCATTGATGATATATACATTAAACAAAACTATGACTTTGAAGAGTTGATGCATTATCTCAAATGTTTAGTTTACTTATGGGGAGTAGAGCTATTCACTGAGAGATTCTGAGCAGTGTTTTCATTTTAAACTTACAACTTTGTAAAATATGAGGCAGTGTTTTTTTCCTAATTTATCTGTGAGGTAATATGAGGCATGAACCCTAAGACAAATTAGATGAAGAAAACATTGCAAATTATTATTCTGTTTTTTTTTAATTTAAATTTATTTAATTAGAGGCTAATTACTTTACAATATTGCACTGATTCTGTTTTTAAAACTAATTTTCTTTCTTTTTTTTTTTTTTAAACTCATAACCACCAAGGCTATGTTTCCTGACAAAGTTTCTTAACTAAGAATAAATGAGTGTGCATTCTATCAGTTTTAAAAGAGTCATGATATGGCGGCTGAGAGTGAGGGGGCAGAGTCTATAGAAAAATATGAAGGAAAGTAGTAAGAAGTTCATCAGTTATGTTTGTCATTTTACAATGTTGATTAGATAATTCTTTAGTCTTTTTCTTCACTATTAAGCAAACTACTTTTAATAAGTGTATTAGTTTATGGTTTTTTATATGTTTTGCTTGATTAACCTAAAAATTTTATTCTCTTTCTTCTCTAGGAAGTACAAATGCCAGTACCAAATCTGTTGACATTCACATTTAACAATCACTTTTAAAATACCTGCTGAACAATATAATGAATGTTGAAAAAAAGATAATATAATATGAACTGCTACTGCTAAGTCACTTCAGTTGTGTCCGACTCTGTGTGATCCCATATATGGCAGTCCACCAGGCTCCCTGTCCCTGGGATCCTCCAGGCAAGAATACTGGAGCGGGTTGCCATTTCCTTCTCTAATACATGAAGTGAAAAGTGAAAGTGAAGTCAGTCAGTCATGTCTGACTCCTAGTGACCCCATGGACTGCAGCCTACCAGGCTCCTCTGTCCATGGGATTTGCCAGGCAAGTGTAATATTTTACATGTTTCTCAGGAGGCATGGTGAAGGACATGGAAGCCTGGTGTGCTGCAGTCCATGGGGTCATAAAGAGTCGGACACAACTTAGAGACTGAACAACAAGAGGCACAGTGCTGCTCATTAGTGGGTCAAATTGATTGAAATCTATATGAGATATCATATTTGGGTATTTGTATTTATGCTAGCCATATTCCAGGAAATTCTTCAGTTTGCTCACTAGTCATTGCAGTGAGACTCAAGATACAGAACATGAGAGCTGAAGTTAAGGACTTATATTCCTTAAGTGGAGATGAGCCACATAAATACTCATCTGCATTTTTGATGTGCAATATAGTGATGTGTACCATCTCCCCCTCAAATGATATCAATGAGGCACTGATAGCCCAACTAAGTTAAAATTTTCTAGTGACTTAAAACTTTGATAAAGAAGCAACCTAGATATCATTTGTAACTTAGATATCACTTGAAGTCATCTTGTCCTACAACATTCTAGAATAAAATGTGCTGGCCCCACTACTCCAGTACTGTGGGAAGGCCATCCCCAAAATGCATGTGATTTCTAGAAGTTGATAGTTGCAAGGCCCCCTCTTATGCCATGTTTTGATTTTTAGTTCACTCCATTTTACTTCCATCTCATCCTTCAGGTTGCTTTTACTCTTCATTCTGCATGAATTCAAATGTGATGACCTTTGGGTTGACTCTACCCAAGTACTTAGCCTGGTCCTTAAATCTCCTGAGGCTCTTCTCTGGGAAGACCCCAGTTTAATTTTGCAAAGTCTTTTAGTTTCTCTTCTCCAAAGAGAAATAGACTGACCATTTTATTCTACTACACTAAGAGGTTTCTTCCATTTTCATTGTTTCTCAGAGAAGAAATGAAAATATTAGTCTTTTCTTTCTTAATTTCTCCTAGGGACTGGAAAAGGTACAAAAGAGAATTATGAGACAGAATGACCTTCATCAACTTTGATTTTTAATGGTGTCTTGTTTTTCCCAACATATCACATTGATCTTTAGGAGTTTCATTGCTGTAACACAGAGGTCAGATTTCATAATAAATGGCAAGTTTTCATTTCTGTTGAGGATATAATATTCTTTCAGACAACAAAATCAATGAATGCTTCCTGTGTTGTAGCTTCAGTGAGGAAAAACACACACACATGAATGACACGTAGTAGCCTATATGAAATAGAAGAAATCCAAAGAAAAATATATCCATAACTTCAACAGAGGTGGATAAGCTCCAGGAAAAATAATTCTGACCTTAAAAAAAAAAAAAATCCCTAGTGTGCCAACTATTTATCAAAAGATTCTTGAGGTAAGAAGCTCAAATTTCCCAAAAGCAAAATGAAAATCAAAGTAGCTTTTAAAAACATACAGCGCTATTTGTCCATTTTTAGCATCTGTTCCTCCAAATCCTGGTTTTAAAACCCACCTGGTATCTGTCCCTAGAAGTTAGCCTTCTGTTATACATATTAGTTTTCCATTACTCCAGGACTTTGTCCTCACCTTAAAATGCTCAAGATTTTAGGGAAATTTCAGGGAAAAGTATTTGAATTGAACAGCTTTTCCTAGTCAGATGAGTGAATTATGATGGAGGAAACTGGGGTAGTAAGAAAGTCATTTTTGGTATAAAGCCCTACAGACATTTTTATTGTGTCAAAGAGGTAACCTAGTAGTCTACATTTTTGTATCGAATCCAAGTCAAGGTCTTACCAAATATTCCCAAGTATATTACCTAATATCTAATAACGTAGGGTGGGAGAAGGAAATGGCAACCCACTCCAGTACTCTTGCCTGGAAAATCCCATGGAGAGGGGAGCCTGGTAGGCTACAGTCCGTGGGGTTTTGAAAAGTCAGATTTGACTGAGCGACTTCACTTCACTTTTTACCTCCAAGCATTGGAGAAGGAAATGGCAACCTGCTCCAGTATTCCTGCCTGGAGAATTCCAGGGACAGAGCAGCCCAGTGGGCTGCCGTCTATGGGGTCGCACAGAGTCGGACACGACTGATGCAACTTAGCAGCAGCAATAGCATAGAGTAATATATAGATATAAATTAAGAATTTCATATGCTATAATGCTTGCTAAAAGTTTAATACTGCTTGTCACTGTTACTTGTCTTTTGTTATCTCCCATCTGGTTTCTCTCCGCATTTAATCCCAACTTTTCACCTTTCCTGACTCCCACCCACCCCTTAGCAGATGACCTTGCTTTCCATCTCACAGAGAAAACTCAGACATAAACATGCCTTCCATTAAATTCATGTCCATCACCCACTTCATATTTCCAACAGCCTTTTTAGTCCAGAACCATAGAATGATTTATAAAACCATTGAAAGAGTGAGTTGTTTTCTATCTATTCAAAGACAATCTTCCACAGTACCTGTTTTCTTAATTCCAAATGCTCTCACTTACTCTAGAATCTTATTCCGCCTGTTATCTTTTCCTTCTCTTACCAGATCAGATCAGCACTGTCGCTCACTCATGTCTGACTCTTTGTGAACCCATTAATCGCAGCACTCCAGGCCTCCCTGTCCATCACCAACTCCCGGAGTTCACTGAAACTCATGTCCATCGAGCCAGTGATGCCATCCAGCCATCTCATCCTCTGTTGTCCCCTTCTCCTCCTGCCCCCAATCCCTCCCAGCATCAGAGTCTTTTCCAATGAGTCAACTCTTTGCATGAGGTGACCAAAGTATTGGAGTTTCAGCTTTAGCAACATTCCTTCCAAAGAAAACCCAGGGCTGATCTCCTTCAGAATGGACTGGTTGGATCTCCTTGCAGTCCAAGGGACTCTCAAGAGTCTTCTCCAGCACCACAGTTCAAAAGCATCAATTTTTCAGTGCTCAGCCTTCTTCACAGTCCAACTCTCACATCCATACATGACCACAGGAAAAACCATAGCCTTGACTAGACGAACCTTTGTTGGCAAAGTAATGTCTCTGCTTTTGAATATGCTATCTAGGTTGGTCAGTCACCATCTGTAGTGATTTTGGAGCCCCGAAAAATAAAATCAACACTGTTTCCACTGTTTCCCCATCTATTTCCCATGAAGTGGTGGGACCAGATGCCATGATCTTCGTTTTCTGAATGTTGAGCTTTAAGCCAACTTTTTCACTCTCCACTTTCACTTTCATCAAGAGGCTTTTGAGTTCCTCTTCACTTTCTGCCATAAGGGTGGTGTCATCTGCATATCTGAGATTATTGATATTTCTCCCGGCAATCTTGATTCCAGCTTGTGTTTCTTCCAGTCCAGCATTTCTCATGATGTACTCTGCATATAAGTTAAATAAACAGGGTGACAATATACAGCCTTGACGAACTCCTTTTCCTATTTGGAACCAGTCTGTTGTTCCATGTCCAGTTCTAACTGCTGCTTCCTGACCTGCATATAGATCTCTCAAAAGGCAGATCAGGTGGTCTGGTATTCCCATCTCTTTCAGAATTTCCCACAGTTTATTGTGATCCACACAGTCAAAGGCTTTGGCATAGTCAATGAAGCAGAAATAGATGTTTTTCTGGAACTCTCTTGCTTTTTCCATGATCCAGCGGATGTTGGCAATTTGATCGCTGGTTCCTCTGCCTTTTCTAAAACCAGCTTGACCATCTGGAAGTTCACGGTTCACATATTGCTGAAGCCTGGCTTGGAGAATTTTGAGCATTACTTTACTAGCATGTGAGATGAGTGCAATTGTGGGGTAGTTTGAGCATTCTTTGGCATTGCCTTTCTTTGGGATTGGAATGAAAACTGACCTTTTCCAGTCCTGTGGCCACTGCTGAGTTTTCCAAATTTGCTGACATATTGAGTGCAGCACTTTCATAGCATCATCTTTCAGGATTTGGAATAGCTCAGTTGGAATTCCATCACCTCCATTAGCTTTGTTCATAGTGATGCTTTCTAAGGCCGACTTGACTTCACATTCCAGGATGTCTGGCTCTAGGTCAGTGATCACACCATCGTGATTATCTGGGTCATGAAGATCTTTCTTGTACAGTTCTTCTGTGTATTCTTGCCATCTCTTCTTAATATCTTCTGCTTCTGTTCGGTCCATACCATTTCTGTCCTTTATCGAGCCCATCTTTCCATGAAATGTTCCTTTGGTCTCTTTGATTTTCTTGAAGAGATCTCTAGTCTTTCCCATTCTGTTGTTTTCCTCTATTTCTTTGCATTGATTGCTGAGGAAGGCTTTCTTATCTCTTCTTGCTCTTCTTTGGAACTGTGTATTCAGATGTTTATATCTTTCCTTGTCTCCTTTGCTTTTCGCTTCTCTTCTTTTTGCAGCTATTTGTAAGGCCTCCATAGACAGCCATTTTGCTTTTATGCATTTCTTTTCCATGGGGATGGTCTTGATCCCTGTCTCCTGTTCAATGTCACGAACCTCTGTCCATAGTTCATCAGGCACTCTATCTATCAGATCTAGGCCCTTAAATCTATTTCTCACTTCCACTGTATAATCATAAGGGATTTGATTTAGGTCATACCTGAATGGTCTAGTGGTTTTCCCTACTTTCTTCAATTTCAGTCTGAATTTGACAATAAGGAGTTCATGGTCTGAGGCACAGTCAGCTCCTGGTCTTGTTTTTGCTGACTGTATAGAGCTTGTCCATCTTTGGCTGTAAAGAATATAATCAATCTGATTTCGGTGTTGACCATCTGGTGATGTCCATGTGTAGAGTCTTCTCTTGTGTTTTTGGAAGAGGGTGTTTGTTATGACCAGTGCATTTTCTTGGCAAAACTCTGTTAGTCTTTGCCCTGCTTCATTCTGTATTCCAAGGCCAAATTTGCCTGTTACTCCAGGTGTTTCTTGACTTCCTGCTTTTGCTTTCCAGTCCCCTATAATGAGAAGGACATCTTTTTTGGGTGTTAGGTCTTGTAAGTCTTCATAGAACCGTTCCACTTCAGCTTCTTCAGCGTTACTGGTTGGGGCATAGACTTGGATTACTGTGATATTGAATGGTCTGCCTTGGAAACGAACAGAGATCATTCTGTCGTTTTTGAGATTGCATCCAAGTACTGCATTTAGGACTCTTTTGTTGACCATGATGGCCACTCCATTTCTTCTGAGGGATTCCTGCCCGCAGTAGTAGATATAATGGTCATCTGAGTTAAATTCACCCATTCCAGTCCATTTCAGTTCGCTGATTCCTAGAATGTCGACATTCACTCTTGTCATCTCTTGTTTGACCACTTCCAATTTGCCTTGATTCATGGACGTGACATTCCAGGTTCCTATGCAATATTGCTCTTTACAGCATTGGGTCTTGCTTCTATCACCAGTCACATCCACAGCTGGGTAATGTTTTTGCTTTGGCTCCACCCCTTCATTCTTTCTGGAGTTATTTCTCCACTGATCTCCAGTAGCATATTGGGCACCTACTGACCTGGGGAGTTTCTCTTTCAGTATCCTATCATTTTGCCTTTCATCCTTCTCTTATAGCTTCTATTATTCCTTATCTACTGTCTTCTTGCCTTTAACCTGCACAAATATGCTAAAGTTCTTATTTTCTAAAAAACAAGCCAAATCAAGGAAACACAGCTCTCTTTTGAGTTTAGATTCTCAGTCCAGTGTCTACCTCCTCTTCTCCCATTCACGTTTTTCAAAGTAATAATCTTGTAGCACTGTCCCCTTACCATTAGATGAATCCCCAACCAGCTTCTGTCCTATTTCTGTCTCTTACTTCTGCTGAAACTGTTTTTTATGAGAGTTCCATTGGATAATTTCCTACTGATTTGGCTTGATCTAAAATTTAACAATATCTGGAAAATGTTGCCTGTCCATCAGGCAAACTTCATGAAATGTTTCAGATGCATTTGATTATGATTATCACCTGGGGAGTAACTGGAACACAGTGACTATAGATTGCTACTGGTTTCCATTCCCTGGAGTTTGTCTCACATGGAAGAAGATGGTGTTGTTCCTCCAGGGCTAGTTCCCTTACTGATATGTTCATTTCTTAGATCCATGACTTTCTTATCCATAGCTTCCTTTTTTCTAGTTCTTTTCATAATCTGCTCAAGTTCTTTCTTTGTGTTCATACCCTCCAGTTCTCTTCGCTAGAAATGTTGCTTTCATTCTGATGGGATCTTCTTTTCTTCGGGATCACAAGCTTCTTCTATTTCTGAATATGTTCCCTCTCCTCCCTGCTGCTTTATTGTCTCTTCTGGCTGTCTTTGCAGTTGTTCTTCATTTTTTTTTTTTTTTTGGCTTCCTCAGCTTCCCACCACCAGAATTCTTCCTCTCTGTGAGTCTGTTCTCCAGCTATCTTTGAGACAATTTTTCTTTCTTTTGTCTTGTGCGTTCTTCCCTCCTCTTCCCCTCTCTTTTCTTTTTCTTGGCTGTTCTTCTCTTAGCTAGAAGTTTTGTGTTCCCTTTGGAGATGGTAGTCCTCAAGGGGGGTTTAGTAGAAGAAGAGGAAGTCACATTGGATAGCCTGCTGGGGGCCAAGATTGGGGCTGGGGCTGCAGCTAGAGCAGCAGGTGTGGTGTCTAACTTGATAGGTGACCACTCTTCAACTGTGGCTTCTGCTTTCATTAAGTCTGCTCTGCTTTTTATAGTGGACTGTCTGACAATTTTCCTTTCTTTCAATTTTCTTATTCAGGCAACACTCTGCTCTGGGGCAAGGCAACTGCCTGGGGATAGGAGCAGGGATGAAGCCAGAAAGAAAACCAGGAGAAAGTTGGTCTGAGTGTGCCAGGCTAAGTAGGAATGGACTTGGATGGGAGCCAAAGATGAGAGGGAGCTGGTGATACAGCTCTTGGATTAGGTGGGATTAGAGAGAGCCTGTCTGATGCCAGATGAAATAGAAAGTAGAAAGGTACATCCACTCTCTATTTTTCTCTGGTTCCTCCTGCTCACAGAGCTCTCCAGTTGCTACAGAGAATTTAGTCACTTTGTAGGACATGACATGATATTAACACTACTATGGAGTGCTGCATCTCTGGACAAGGCTGCTGTATGTTTACTTCTGGACAGAAACCGATGGGTGGTGATCAGGACTGTATTAACAAAACTAAAGGGAAATGTATGTGGTTGTGGAGTCAGAAGTGACTCAGGGAAGGATATTCAACTTTGATTAAGAACTGATTTTTTCCTAATCCATCCTCTTTGAAAATCAGTCTGTAGTATGTTAAATGTTCTCATAAAGTTTTTTTTATAAGAACTGAAGCTAATATGTGTCTCTTAGAACAGTGCCTAGCATGTAGTAAATGCTCAAAAATGTTACCCATTAACACTTATTGTGCACATGCATGCTGAGTTGCTTGAATCCTGTTCAACTCTTTGCGATCCTATGGACTGTAGACCACCAGGCTCCTCTGTCCATGGGATTCTCCAGGCAAGAATACTGGAGTAGGTTGCCATGCCCTTCTCCAAAGTATCTCCTTGATCCAGGGATCGAACTTGCATCTCTTGTGTCTCTTGCATTGGAAGGCAGGTTCTTTACCACTAGGTACTATGAGAAAACAGAAAATCACAAGTAGCATGAAATAACCATAGAAATTTAGTAGTTTATTATAGGAGGTTCCAGGGACTATAATTCTTTACCTGTTAGTAGACTCAATTTCGGAGAAGGCGATGACACCCCACTCCAGTACTCTTGCCTGGAAAATCCCATGGATGGAGGTAGGCTGCAGTCCATGGGGTCACTAAGAATCGGATGCGATTGAGTGATTTCACTTTCACTTTTCACTTTCATGCATTGGAGAACAAAATGGCATCCCACTCCAATGTTCTTGCCTGGAGAATCCCAGGGATGGGGGAGTCTTGTGGGCTGCCGTCTGTGGGGTCACACAGAGTCGGACACGACTGAAGTGACTTAGCAGCAGTAGCAGCAGCAGCAGACTCAACTTTACAGATAGTGGCTGAAGTTTATGGGTTTCTAGTCTAGGCTTTTATTGCTAAAAGTGAGATTTCTAAATCCATACCCATCACTTTTATGACATCTCTCACTGGAGCCAGAACAATGAATGTGACTTTAAGAGGACAATTTGGATTTCTGGTCTTCCCTATCAGCAAGGCCCTATTTATTAAACCTGGGATAAGCTCAGGAATGAATTACACTCAGTACTAACTTACTTTGACTGAGTGCCCTAACAATGTTAAAGAAAAAAAAAAATGAAAAAAAGATATTTAAAATATTTTTAGTGGCTTCACTTTACATTCATTTCTTCTTTTAAAGTATGCTGTGTGTTTTTAATTTGTGTAAGTAGAAAGAAGAATACATTTAGAAATTTTCTCTAGATTAAGTTTTCCTTCAGTGACAAGAAATAAACTATCATTCAAAAAAGTCTCTCTATATTTAGTGTTTTCAGACAATTCAATTCAATTCAAAGTTGTGTATTTATGAAATGTCATACACCTAACCAGATGCTATTCAGCATTCTTAATCAATATGACATTCAAGGACTGGTTTGGATGTGAAGAGTAACTTGGCAAATGTCTGCTTTTCTGTCTTGTTTGTAGTTTAAAATGTAGTCTTACTGTTACTGATGAAATGTAGTACAAATTGAGTCTTAATAATTTATTGATACTGAAAATATATTTATTATTTACCCTTTCTCTAAAAACATGGGCAATGGCACTTTGTTATAAAATAAATAAATAATCCCATATTAAATATTAAATCATTTTAACTTCCTTAATGTATCAGAGCTTCCCTATACTGAACATTCCAAATAGTAAAACATCAGCATTAGAAAGCCTTGTTATTGAGATAATGGTAAGACTTATGGTGGAAGATATTGGCATATTCTATTTATTTATTTATTTTTCAAATGAATGATGTTTATTACTCCAATCTCTAAGGGCTTCCTTTCAGTTAGAGCAATAAATTGAGTAAATAAAACTCCAAGTAGCCCTTACTTTCAAAGATTTTGCAGTTCATTTTTCATCTTGTTCCAGGCAGCAGAGCAGATCAGAATTGAAGCCTAGAAAAGTACATCACACAGATTCTAGCTTTGTAGGAATCAGGCAGAGCAATGAAAAATAAGCAACTTTCAAAAATGAGATTCACCTAGAAGCATAGTCTCCAGTTAAAGCTTCAGTTCAGTTCTGTTCAGTCACTTAGTCATGTTCGACTTTTTGAGATCCCATGGACTGTAGCACACCAGGTCTCCCTGTCCATCATTAACTCCTGGAGTTTACTCAAAGTCATTTTCATTGAGTCAGTGAAGCCATACAACCGTCTCATTCTCTGTCGTCCCTTTCTCTTCCTGCCTTCAATCTTTCCCAGCATCAGGGTCTTTATCAATAAGTCAGTTCTTTGCATCAGGTGGCCAAAGTATTGGAGTTTCAGCTTCAGCACCAGTCCTTTCAATGAATATTCAGGACTGATTTCCTTTAGGATGGACTGGTTGGGTCTACTTGCAGTCCAAGGGACTCTCAAGAGTCTTCTCTAACACCATAGTTTAAAAGTATCAATTCTTTGGTACTCAGCTTATTTTTAGTCCAAATCTCACATCCATACATGACTACTGGAAAAACCATAGCTTTGACTAGATGGACATTTGTTGGCAAAGTAATGTCTCTGCTTTTGAATATGCTGTCTAGTTTGGTCATAACTTTTATTCCAAGGAGCAAGCATCTTTTAATTTCATGGCTGCAGTTACCATCTGCAGTGATTTTGGAGCCTAGAAAAATAAAGTCTGTCACTGTTTCCACTGTTTCCCTATCTATTTGCCATGAGGTGATTGGGACCAGATGACATGACCTTAGTTTTCTGAATGTTGAATTTCAACACACTTTCACTCTCCTTTTTCACTTTCATCAAGAGGCTTTTTGGTTCTTAATTTTTTTGCCATTAAGTGTGGTATCATCGCATATCTGAGGTTATTGATATTTTTCCCAGCAATCTTGATTCCAGCTTGTGTTTCATCCAGTCCAGCATTTCTCATGATGTAATCTGCATATAACCTAAATAAGCAGGTGAAAATATACAGCCTTGACATACTCCTTTCCCTATTTGGAACCAGTCTGTTGTTCCATGTCCAGTTCAAACTATTGCTTTCTGACCAGCATACAGATTTCTCAAAAGACAGGTCAGGTGGTCTGGTATTCCTATCTCTTTCAGAATTTTCCACAGTTTATAGTGATCCACATAGTCAAAAGCTTTGGCATTGTCAATAAAGAAGAAACAGATGTTTCTCTGTAACTCTCTTGCTTCTTCAATGATCCAAGGGATTATTTGATCTCTGGTACCTCTGCCTTTTCTAAATTCAGCTTGAACATCTGGAATTCATGCATGGTTCATGTACTTTTGAACCCTGGCTTTGAGAATTTTGAGCATTACTTTACTAGCATGTGAGATGAGTATAATTGTGAGGTAGTTTGAGCATGCTTTGACATTGCCTTTCTTTGGGATTGAAATGAAAATTGACCTTTTCCAGTCCTGTGGAACTGCTGAGTTTTCCAGATTTTCTGGCATATTGAGTGCAGCACTGTCACAGCATCATCTTTTAGGAATTGAAATAGCTGAACCAGAATTCCATCACCTCCATTAGCTTTGTTTGTAATGATGTTTTCTAAGGTCCACTTGACTTCACATTCCAGGATGTCTGGTTCTAGGTGAGTTATCACACCATTGTGATTATCTGGGTCATGAAGATCTTTTTTGTATAGCTCTTCTATGTATTCTTGCCACCTCTTCTTAATATCTTCTGCTTCTCTTAGGTCCATACCGTTTCTGTCTTTTATTGTGTTCATCTTTGCATGAAAGGTTCCCTCTGTATTTCTAATTTTCTTGAAGTGATCGCTAGTCTTTCCTATTCTGTTGTTTTCTTCTATTCCTTTGCATTGTCACCGGGGAAGTCTTTCTTGTCTCTCCTTGCTAGTCTTTGGCACTGCATTCAAATGAGTATAACTTTCCTTTTCTCCTTTGCCTTTAGCTTCTCTTCTTTTCACAGCTATTTGTAAGGCCTCCTCAGACAACCATTTTGCCTTTTAGCATTTCTTTTTCTTGGGGATAGTCTTGATCCCTGTCTCCTGTACAATGTCTTAAACCTCCATCCTAAGTTCTTCAGGCACTCTGTCCATCAGGTCTAATCCCTTGAATCTATTTCTCACTTCCACTGTAATATCATAAAGGATTTGATTTAGATCATACCTGAATGATCTAGTGGTTTTCCCTACCTTGTTCAATTTAAGTCTGAATTTGGCAATTAGTAGTTCATGATCTGAGCCACAGTCAGCTCCCAGTCTTGTTTTTGCTGACTGTATACAGCCTCTCCTTCTTCAGCTGCAAAGAATACAATCTGATTTCGGTATTGACCATCTGGTGATGTCCATGTGTAGAGTCTTCTCTTATGTTGTTGGAAGAGGGTGTTTGCTATGACCAGTGCGTTCTCTTGGCAAAATGTTATTAGCCTTTTCCCTGCTTCATTTTGTACTCCACGGCCAAATTTGCCTGTTAGTCAAGGTATTTCTTGACTTCCTACTTTTGTATTCCAATCCCCTATATTGAAAAGGACATCTGTTTTGGGTGTTAGTTCTAGAAAGTCTTGTAGGTCTTCATAGAACTTTTCGACCTTAGCTTCTTCAGCATTACTGGTTGAGGCATAGACTTGGATTAATGTGATATTGAATGGTTTGCCTTGAAATGAGCAGAGATCATACTTTTGTTTTTGAAACTGCATGCAAGTACTGTCTTTCCAACTCTTTTGGAGACTATGACAGCTACTCCATTTCTTCTAAGGGATTCTTACCCAAAGTAGTAGATATAATGGTCATCTGAGTTAAATTCACCCTTTCCAGTCCATTTTATTTTGATTCCTAAAATGTCAACGTTCACTCTTGCCATCTCCTGTTTAACCACTTCCAATTTGCCTTGATTCATGGACCTAATATTCCAGGTTCCTATGCAATATTGCTATTCATAGCATCAGACTTTACTTCCATCACCAGTCACATCCATAACTGGGTGTTATTTTTGCTTTCGCTCCATTTCTTCTGTCTTTCTGGAGTTATTTCTCCACTGATCTCCAGTAGCATAGTGGGCACCTACTAACCTGGGGAGTTCGTCTTTCAGTGTCCTATCTTTTTGCCTTTTCATACTGTTCATGGGGTTCTCAAGGCTAGAATATTGAAGTGGTTTGCCATTTCCTTCTCCAGTGGACCACATTTTGTCAGAACTCTCCACTATGACCTGTCTGTCTTGGGATGACAAGATTGTGGTCCATGTGATCAGTTTGCTTAGTTTTCTGTTTGTGTTTTCATTCTGTCTGCCCTCTGATGGAGAAGAATAAGAGGTTTTCGGAAGCTTCCTGATGGGAGGGACTGAGGGGGGAACTGGGTCTTCTTCTGATGGGTGGGGCTGTGCTCAGTCAATCTTTACTCCAATTTTCTGTTGGTGGGTGGAGCTGTGTTCCCTCCCTGTTATTTACTTGGGGCCAAACTATGGTGGAGGTAATGAAGATAATGGTGACCTCCTTCAAGAGGTGCCATGCAGGCACTACACTCAGTGACCCTGACCTGCAGCAGGTCACTGCTGACCCATGCTTCTGCCAGAGACTCCTGGACACTCATGGGCAAGTCTGGGTCAGTCTCTTGTGGAGTCACTGCTCCTTTCTCCTGGATCCTGGTACACACAAGGTTCTGTTTGTGCCCTCCAAAAGGCTTAAAGTTTAGTTGTTGATAAGAAACCTGAATACATTTTAAAACTGCATTTGATTAGAGGAGAATGCAATGGTCATCACATTTTTTATAAACACTTAAGACAATATGTTTTTGATTTTTAATCCTGTACATAGTTAACACATATATCATAGTTAGCATATGTATACATGTTATTGCAAAACTATGAACTCCAGACAAAGAGAAAAACTCATCAACAAGCCTTTTGGTGCTGGTTGTAGCTCTATTGTGAAAACTGATAAGGTCACCTTATAGTGACTTAAGCTAAACTCCCAGTTTCCATCCTGACTTTCAGTAGAATGCTGGCAGAGACCTAGAAGATAATTTTCCCAGCTTTGAAATTCAAGTTCTTGTACTCTTACCATGAGAAGTAATAACTCTAAATAATCAAACTGATGGTTTTCTAGCAGGGTACACATAACCTTGATTAGCAAATTGTTAATAGCAGTTCTCATTTTGAAAATGATTAAATATGTTTATAAAGAAAAATACACACACACAAATACAAACCAGCTGTAAAGTTTCTTGACCATGTTGTTTAGAGAAAATGTAAACAAGTTATCTGAGTAAACTCTTACCTATTTTCAGGTTCCAAATTAATAGGTTCTTTGGCTAAGGTCATAGGTAAAAGATGGCCAGATATGCTTTTATTTATTTTTTAAACTTTTTTATTTAGTATTTGATAAGGCTACAAAAGAAGATACCCCACATACATCCAAGGTCAAAGTAGAAGCCCCAGAGAGATGGTAGGAGGGGTGAAATCATGTTTAGAATGAAATCCCATACCCGCCAGAGATGCTAGGAGGGCTCAAACAAATCTTGTGTGCAGCAGGACCAGAGACCCCACTGAGACTGAGCCAGAGATGCCTTTGAGTGTTTAAGTGTCTCCTGCAGAGGCATGGGTCAGCAGTGAACTGCCAAGGGGACAGGGGCTCTGGCTGCAGCAGACCTGGGTCACACAGCATGTGACATAAGCCATCTTGGAAGAGGTCACCATTAGCCCCACCATAGAACCACTGAGCAGACAATGCACCAACTGAAGAGCAATTATATCAAAGAAGTTCTCATACTACTAAGAAAGTTCTAGGACCCACAACAGATTACCCAACCTGGGGATCTGGCAAAGGGACTAAGAACCCCCAAGGAATTTGATTTTGAAGGCCAGTGGGAATTGACTATAGAACTTACACAGCACTGGGGAAAAATCTGTAGGAGGGCACAAATAAAACCTTGTGCTTACCAGGAGCCAGGAGAAAGGAGCAGTATCCCCACAAAAGACCATGCCACACTTGCATGTGAGTGTCCAGGAGTCTCTCGCAGAGGCATGGGTCAACATGGCCTGCTGCAGGGTCAGGGCACTGAATACAGTAGTGCATGCACAAGTCCTTTTGAAGGAGGTCAACATTACCTACATTACACCTACCATAGTTTGGCCTCAGGTCAAACAACAGGGAGGGAATACAGCCCCTCAACAGCCCAACAACAAAAAATTGGGTTAAAGATTTACTGAGCATGGTCCCACCCATCAGAACAAGACCCAGTTTCCCTCCAGTAGGTCTCTCCAATCAGGAGGCTTCCATAAGCCTCTTATCCTTCTTTATCAGAGGGCAGACAGAATGAAAACCACAAACAGGAAACTAACCAAACTGATCACATGGACCACAGTCTTGTCTAACTCAATGAAACAATGAGCCATCCCAAGATGGACGGGTCATAGTGGAGAGTTCTGACAAAACGTGGTCCAATGGAGAAGGAAATGGCAAAGCACTTCAGTATTCTAGCCTTGAGAACCCCATGAACAGTATGAAAAGGCAAAAAGATATGACACTGAAAGATGAACTCCCCAGGTTAGCAGGTACCCAATATGCTACTGGAAAAGAGTGGAGAAATAACTCCAGAAAGAATGAAGAGATGGAGCCAAGCAAAAACAATATCCAGGTGCGAATGTGACTGGTAATGGAAGTCCAACGCTGTAAGAATAATAATACATAGGAACCTGGAATGTTAGGTCCATGAATCAAAGTAAATTGAAAGTGGTAAAACAGGAGATGGCAAGAGTGAACATTGACATTTTAAGAATCAGTGAACTAAAATGGACTGGAATGGGAGAATTTAACTCAGATGATCATTATATCTACTACTTTGGGCAAGAATCCATTAAAAGAAATGGAGTAGCCATCATAGTCTCCAGAAGAGTCAGAAGAGCAGTTCACTTCAGTTCAGTTTAGTTGCTCAGTTGTGTCAGACTATTTGCGATCACATGAACTGCAGCACGCCAGGCCTCCCATCCATCACAAACTCCCGGAGTCCACCCAAACCCATGGGCATCGAGTCAGTGATGCCATCCAACCATCTCATCCTCTGTCGTCCCCTTCTCCTCCTGCCCTCAGTCTTTCCCAGCATCATGGACTTTTCAAATGAATCAGCTCTTCGCATCAGGTGGCCAAAGTATTGGATAGTCAGCTTCAACATCAGTCCTTCCAAAGAACACCCAGGACTGATCTCCTTTAGAGTGGACTGGTTGGATCTCCTTGCAGTCCAAGGGACTCTCAAGAGTCTTCTCCAACACCATAGTTCAAAACTGTCAATTCTTCAGCACTCAGCTTTCTTCACAGTCCAACTCTCACATCCATACATGACCACTGGAAAAACCATAGCCTTGACGAGACAGACCTTTGTTGGCAAAGCAATGTCTCTGTGTTTTAATATGTGGTCTAGATTGGTCATAACTTTCCTTCCAAGGAGTAAGTGTCTTTTAATTTCATAGCTGTAATCACCATCTGCAGTGATTTTGGAGCCCCGAAAAATACAGTCTGACACTATTTCCACTGTTTCCCCATCTATTTCCCATGAAGTGATGGGACCGGTGGCCATGATAGTTTTCTGAATGTTGAGCTTTAAGCCAACTTTTTAACTCTCCTCTTTCACTTTCATCAAGAGGCTCTTTAGTTCTTCTTCACTTTCTGCCATAAGGGTGGTGTCATCTGCATATCTGAGGTTATTGATATTTCTCCCAGCAATCTTGATTCCAACTTGTGCTTCCTCCAGCCCAGCATTTCTCATGAGGTACTCTGCAAATAAATTAAATAAGCAGGGTAACAATATACAGCCTTGACGTACTCCTTTTCCTATTTGGAACCAGTCTGTTGTTCCATGTCCAGTTCTAACAGTTGCTTCCTAACCTGTATACAGGTTTCTCGTGAGGCATGTCAGGTGGTCTGGTATGCTTATTTCTTTCAGAACTTTCCACAGTTTATTGTGATCCACATAGTCAAAGGCTTTGGTATAGTCAATAAAGCAGAAATAGATGCTTTTCTGGAACTCTCTTGCTTTTTTGAATATCCTGCAGATGTTGGCAATTTGACCTCTGGTTCCTCTGCCTTTTCTAAAACCAGCTTGAACATCTGGAAGTTCATGGTTCACATATTGCTGAAGCCTGGCTTGGAGAATTTTGAGCATTACTTTACTAGCGTGTGAGATGAGTGCAATTGTGTGGTAGTTTGAGCATTCTTCGGGATTGCCTTTCTTTGGGATTGGAATGAAAACTGACCTTTTCCAGTCCTGTGGCCACTGCTGAGTTTTCCTAATTTGCTGGTATACTGAGTGCAGCACTTTCACAGTATCATCTTTCAGGATTTGAAATAGCTCAACTGGAATTCCATCACCTCCACTAACTTTGTTCTTAGTGATGCTTCCTACTTAAGGCCCACTTGACTTCACATTCCAGGATGTGAAGCCACATTCTGGCTCTAGCTGAGTGTAAGTTATCACACCACCATGATTATCTGGGTCGTGAAGATCTTTTTTGTACAGTTCATCTGTGTATTCTTACCACCTCTTCTGAATATCTTCTGCTTCTGTTTGGTCCCTACCATTTCTGTCCTTTATTGAGTCCATCTTTGCATGAAATGTTCCCTTGGTATCTCTAATTTTATTGAAGAGATCTCTAGTCTTTCCCATTTTGTTATTTTCCTTTATTTCTTTGCACTGATTGTTGAGGAAGGCTTTCTTATCTCTCCTCGCTATTCTTTGGAACTCTGCATTCAAATGGGTTTATCTTTCCTTTTCTCCTTTGCTTTTTACTTTCCTTCCTTTCACAGCTATTTGTAAGGCCTCTTCAGACAGCTGTTTGCTTTTTGCATTTCTTTTTCTTGGGGATGGTCTTGATTCCTGTCTCCTGTACAATGTCATGAACTTCCATCCATAGTTCATCAGGCACCTTGTCTATCAGATCTAGTCCCTTAAATCTATTTCTCACATCCACTGTATAGTCATAAGCGATTTGATTTAGGTCATACCTAAATGGTCTAGTGATTTTCTCCACTTTCTTCAATTTCAGTCCGAATTTGGCAGTAAGGAGCTCATGATCCAAGCTACAGTCAGCACCCGGTCTTATTTTTGCTGGCTGTATAGAGCTTCTCCATCTTTGGCTGCAAAGAATATAATCAATCTGATTTCAGTGTTGACCATCTGGTGATGTCCACTTGTAGAGTCTTCTCTTGTGTTGTTGGAAGAGGGTGTTTGCTATGACCAGTGTGTTCTCTTGGCACAACTCTATTAGCCTTTGCCCTGCTTCATTCTGTACTCCAAGGCCAAATTTGCCTTTTACTCCAGGTGTTTCTTGACTTTCTTCTTTTGCTTTCCAATCCCCTATAATGAAAAGGACATCTTTTTTGGGTGTTAGTTCTAGAAGGTCTTGTAAGTCTTCATAGAAGTGTTCAACTTCAGCTTCTTCAGCGTTACTGGTCAGGGCATAGATTTGGATTACCGTGATATTGAATGGTTTGCCTTGCAAACAAACAGAGATTATTCTGTCGTTTTTGAGATTGCATCCAAGTATTGCATTTTGGACTCTTTTGTTGACTATGATGGCTACTCCATTTCTTCTAAGAGATTCCTGCCCACAGTAGTAGATATAATGGTCATCTGAGTTAAATTCACCCATTCCAGTCCATCTTAGTTCACTGATTCCTAGAATGTTGATGTTCACTCTTGCCATCTTCTGTTTGACCACTTCCAATTTGCCTTGATTCATTGACCTAACATTTCAGGTTCCTATGCAATATTGCTTTTAAAGCATTGAACCTTGCTTCTATTACCAGTCCCATTCACAACTAGGTGTTTGTTTGTTTGTTTGTTTTTTGCTTTGGCTCCATCCCTTCATTCTTTCTGGAGTTATTTCTCCACTGATCTTAAGTAGCATATTGGGCACCTACCGACCTGGGGAGTTCATCTTTCAGTGTCCTATCTTTTTGTCTTTTCATACTGTTCATGGGGTTCTCAAGGCAAGAATACTGAAGTGGTTTGCCCTTCCCTTCTCCAGTGGACCACATTCTGTCAGACCTCTCTACCATGACCCATCTGTCTTGGGTGGCCCCAAATGGCATGGCTTAGTTTCATTGAGTTAGACAAGGCTGTAGTCCATGTGATCAAATTGGCTAGTTGTCTGTGACTGTAGTTTCAGTCTGTCTGCTCTTTGATCCCCTCTCTCAGTGCAGCGGCTGTGATGACCCATGATCATTGTGACTGCCATGGCACAGGAGTGCAGCCGAGAGGAGCTACCCCACCCCTGAGGTCAAGGGCAGCGGCCGGGAGGAGCTACCCCAAGTCTGAGGTAAGGAGCAGCGGTCGTGCTTTGCTGGAGCAGCCATGAAGAGAGACCCCAGGTCCAAGGTAAGTGAAACCCAGAAAGGCAGTACTTGTGTGCAATCTCAAAAATGACAGAATGATCTCTGCTGTTTTCTGAGACAAACCATTCAGTATCACAGTAATCCAAGTCTATGCCCTAATCAGTAATGCCAAAGAAGCTGAAATTGAATGGTTCTATGAAGACCTACAAGACCTTCTAGAACGAACACCGAAAAAGGATGTCCTTTTCATCATAAGGGACTGGAATGCAAAAGTAGAAAGTCAAGAGATAACTGGAGTAACAGGCAAGTTTGGGCATGGAGTACAAAATGGAGCAGGGCAAAGGTTAATAGAGTTTTGCCAAGAGAATGCACCGGTCATAGCAAATACCCTTTTCCAACAACACAAATGACTACTCTACACATGAACATCACCAGATGGTTAATACTGAAATCAAATTGATTATATTCTTTGCAGCCAAAGATGGAGAGACTCTATACCATCAGCAAAAACAAGATCGGGAGCTGACTGTGGCTCAGATCATGAACTCCTTATTGCCAAGTTCAGACTTAAATTCAAGAAAGTAGGGGGAAAGCTAGACCATTCAGGTATTACCTAAATCAAATAACTTAGGATTATACAGTGGTAGTGACCTAAAAGAAGCAGAAGATATTAAGAAGAGGTGGCAAGAATACACAGAAAAACTATACAAAAAAGGTCTTAATGACCTACATAACCATGATGGTGTTATTACTCACCTACAGCCAGACATCTGGGGATGTGAAGTCAAGAGGGCCTTAGGAAGCACCACTACAAACAAAGCTAGTTTAGATGATTGAATTCCAGCTGAGCTATTTCAAGTTCTAAAACATGATGCTGTGAATGTGCTGCACTCAATAGGACAGCAAATTTTAAAAACTTGGCAGTGGCCATAGGACTGGAAAATGTCAGTTTTCATTCCAATCCCAAAGAAAGGCAATGCCAAAGAATGCTCAAACTACTGTACAATTGCACTCATCCTACACGCTAGCAAAGTAATGCTCAGAATTCTCCAAGCCAAGCTTCAACAGTATATGAACCGTGAACTTCCAGAAAATGATATTCAAATTACTCTCTATTACTAATAGTTTTCCCTGGGCCTCTTAACTGCCCCAGGGGTCTTACACACTGTCCCTGTCCAATACCATAAGTCTTCTTTTTCACTCAAAATTTTTGTTTCTTCTGTAAATTCACCAGCCATAAAGCACTCATGTTACTCCTAAAATCCGTATCAACTCTATTTCCACACTATTTTCAAATTGCCATCTCTTTTCCACTTTCACAGGGTTCAAATTTATTTTTATTTGACTGTATTCTTTCCATTATCCTATTATTTCATTTTAAGAACCCTTAAAGCTTTATTGAGTGTCTATCATTCCACACACTGTGCTAGGTGCTCAAAATAAAATGTTGTGTAATAAAAATTTCTGGCCTCAAGATGCCATTTAGCTGGAGAAAATTCATGGAAACAAATCAGTATAATGCAGTGCCACAAAAGAAGTGTGTACTCAGTATGAGAGAAGGCTGAAAGAAGGGCATGCTGGTCATTTCCTGACTATAGGAAGGAGCTGGAATACACAGGAAATACTCCACAGAGAGAAGAGGTCTTATCTGCAAGTCTTAAGTGGCTCCATGATTTGAGAGTGGTGGCAATCCAAGTACAGACAGCATTGTAAATAGACATGGGAGGAAGAAAGAGGAGTCTGTTGGGGAAAAAAGTTTCCTTTAGGAGTCTTTCATGTCATGCTAATAGATTTGGCTTTTTCCTGTAGATAACCAATATGTTCTTTCATTTGGGAATAAAGTAAATGATTGAGATTTCAAAAGATTTTGGACAGAGTTATGCATAAAAGAGAAGCCACAATGAGACAATAGGAGGGGCACAATCACATTAAATCAAATCTCATAACTGCTGGGTGGGCGACCCACAAACTGGAGAAAAATAATAACAAAGAATGGCAAATATAATGCGAGTAAATTTGGAAAACTCAGCAGTGCTCACAGGACTGGAAAAGGTCTGTTTTAAAACCAATCCCAAAGAAAGCAAATGCTAAAGAATGTTCAATTTGCACAATTGCACTCATCTCACATGGTAGCAAGGTAATGCTCAAAATTCTCCAAGCAAGTCTTTATCAGCATGTAAACTGAGAACTCCCAGATGTTCAAGCTGGATTTAGATTAGGCAAAGGAACCAGAGATCAAATTGCCAACATCCATTGGATCATCAGAAAAGCATGAGAGTTCCAGAAAAACATCTGCTTCTGCTTTACTGACTATGCCAAAGCCTTTGACTGTGTGGGTCACAACAAACTGTGAAAAATTCTTAAAGAGATGGGAATACAAGACCACCTTACCTGACTCCTGAGAAATCTGTATGCAGGTGAAGAGGCAACATTTAGAAACAAACATGGACTGGTTCCCAATTGGGAAAGGAGTATGTCAAGTTTGTATATTGTCACCCTGCTTATTTAACTTATATGCTGAGTACATCATGCGAAATGTAGGCTGGATGAAGCACAAACTAGAATCAAGATTGCTGAGAGAAATAACAATAACTTCAGATAAGCAGATGATACCACACTTATGGCAGAAAGTGAAGAAGAACTAAAGAGCCTCTTGATGAAAGTTAAAGATGAGAGTAAAAAGCTGCCTTAAAGCTCAACATTCAAAAAACAAAGATCATGGTATCCGGTCCCATCTTTTCATGGTAAATAGATGGGGAAACAATGGAAACAGTGACAGACTTTATTTTCTTGGGCTCCAAAATCACTGAAGGTGGTGACTGCAGCCATGAAGTTAAAAGATGCTTGCTCCTTGGAAGAAAAGCTATGACAAACCTAGATAGCATATTAAAAATCAGAGACATTGCTTTGGTGGCAAAGGTCCATCTAGTCAAAGCTATGGTTTTTCCGGTAGTCATATATGTATGTGAGAGTTGGATCATAAAGTAAGCTGAGCACAGAAGACTTGATGCTTTTAAACTGTGGTGTTAGAGAAGACTCTTGAGAGTCCATTGGATTGCAAGGAGATCAAACCAGTCAATCGTAAATCAGCCCTGAATATTCATTGCAAGGACTGATGTTGAAGCTGAAACTCCAATACTTTGGCCACCTGATTCGAAGAACTGACTCATTGGAAAAGACCCTGATTCTGGGAAAGCTTGAAGTCAGGAGGAGAAGGGGACAACAAAGGATGAGATGGTTGGATGGCATCACCAACTCACTGGACACGAGTCTGAGCAAGCTCCAGGAGTTGATGATGGACAGGGAGGCCTGTCGTGCTGCAGCAGTCCATGGAGTCACAAAGAGTTGGAGACGACTGAGCAAGTGAGTTGAACTGAAGCTCGCAAAGAGTCAGAGATGACTAAAGTGACTTCGCACGGACACAAGCATAGCTGGTTAACAATGCTGTGATAGTTTCAGGTGAACAGCAAAGGAACTCAGCCATACATATACATGTATCTATTTTCCCCCATGCAGGCTGCCCTATAACACTGATCAGAGTTCCATGTGTTAAATAGTAGGTCCTTGTTGATTATTCATTTTAAATATAGCAGTGTATACATGTCTATCCCAAAATCTGTTAACCATCCTTTTCCCCCAACAACCATAAGTTCATTCTCTGTCTCTTTCTGTTTTGTAAGTAAGTTCATTTGTATCATTTATCTTCAGATTCCACATATAAGGGATGTTATATGATAGTTCTCCTTCTCTGTCTTACTTATTTCACTCAGTATGACAGTCTCAAGTCCATCCACGTTGATGCAAATGGCATTATTTCATTCTTTTTAATGGCTGAGCAAAAGTCCATTATATATATATATAACACCAGATGTGTTTTTTAACGAAGTGTGTTATATACAGTACTCAAAACTTCACTAGTAATAAAATTTTATTTACCAATTTATTTATTGAGCATATATTTTCAGAGTCTGTACCATCGTGGTTAGGTACAGACTCTGGGGCCACACTTTTTGGGTTCAGATCATATCTCTATCAAGGTCTAGTAATATGACCTTGAACAAATTACTAAACCTTTCTGCGCCTTAGGCTTCTCATATCTGAAATGGAAAAACTGGCTCTAGTACCTATTTCATAGTAAGTTAAATAAGTGAATGATGTCCTAAGGACTCTTTGAGTGTTATTATCAGTAACATGTGACAGGCATCATTTAGATATAGACAAAGTGGTTAACTCCATGGAGTAGCATTCTAATAGAGACACAATGAGCAAATAAATAAGTATAATAAAATGTCATTTTTATTTCCTGCATTATTATTTGAGCTTAATATAGTTTGTCATAATGCTCTGCTTGTTTCTTAGAAGAAAAATTATGACAAACCTTCAAGTACATTTTAAAGCAAAGACATCACTTTGCTGACAAAGGTCGGTATAGTCAAAGCTATGGTTTTTCTAGTAGTCATATACAGATGCAAGAGATGGACCATAAAAAAGGTTGAGTGCTGAACTGATGCTTTCAAACTATGGTGCTGGGGAAGACTCTTGAGAGTCCCTTGGACAGCAAGATCAAATGAGTCAATCTTAAAGGAAACCAACCCTGAATATTCCTTGGAAAGACTGATGCTGAAGCTGAAGCTGTGATACTTTGGCAACCTGATGTGAAGCGCTGACTCATTGGAAAAGACCCTGATGCTGGGAAAGATTGAGGCAGAAAGAGAAGGGAGCAACAGAGGATGAGATGGTTGGATAGCATCATCAAATCAATGGACATGAATTTGAGGAAACTCCAGGAGATAGTGAAAAACAGAGAAGCCTGGTATGCTTCAGTGCTTGGGGTCATAAAGCACTGACACAACTGAGTGACTGAATAATGAACAACAAATACAGGTAGAAAAATGTATAGTTTTTCATGAAATGTAAACTAAATATCATCTCTTTCCTGTTCCTTCTCTTGGTCCTCCAAAAAATTACAAATCAAAGAAGTAAAATACTCATTCTCTTTCCTCTATGAACCATTTTTGTTTTACTCCTGTATCCTAGATAAAGCTGTAACTGCAACAGGATATATTAACCACTGCAATCTGAACAGAAGGGCAGTTCCTAATCAAATTGGCACTAATTTCTTTCAGTACAAATTATCATCATTCACAGCAAATTTGCTTTCAGTGAGCTGTGCCAACTTGAGGTATGGTTCTCAGCACTTTTATCTCTGCCCATCAATACGACAGATCAAATCATTCTGTTAACAGCCATGTCTTTTTCTCTCATTTTTTATGATGACCAGTAAGGTGGAATGCCAACTTTTTTCCATTTATTCCAGTCTTGTTCCACTTAAAAGAAAACTACTATAAATGGGGCTCCATTTCTTTATAATAATTCTTACTGAAATGAATTTAGGTAAAATATGGGAGTTAAAAAATCCATTGTAAATATTGCAATGATATTAAGAAATATGTTTGGTTACTTATCTATTGAGTATGTATATTACCTAATCCAACATTTTATATCTAAAAAGATGTATGTATGTATTTGTATATATGTCAGACTACAGATTCATATGTTCCCAACTGTTATGCTACTTTATACACATTTTACAGACTTCCAGGTGTCATCATAATATTTATATATAGTTCTCTGATTCTTCATCATGTACACTGTTGTAGTTTGCTATGCCATCTGCTCAAAAAGATACATTTTTATAGGTTCAGAATAATACTTTCATCTTGCCAAATTGCAAATATTGTTAAAATATACCAGAAAGATAGAAACACTAGGCAGTGCTCTAGACTTTTGTAGTCTTATACCCATCTGCATTTAATTACCTGACATTTTTGCTCAGGTGTTGAGCCGTCTCATGTAGAAATTTGTGGCCAGGAAATTTTCATAATTATAGTTTTATTATTTCAATTTTGTAGTTTTAAACACAACAAGATGAAAGGCTTTACATGAAAATAACTGTCTTACCTGTAAAACATGTTAATTACAGCACAAATGATGTCAGTGAAAATATTGGAAACTTTCAGGTTTAATTAGGTCTACCACAGCAATAGAACTAACACAGACTTGGCATTTTGGTAGTTTTAATTCCTGTATGAGTTTTCATCTTTAAGAAGATCACGTACAGAGGGTGAACAAATGAAAATGTCATTTGTTTAAAACATATCATTTAAGTATATACCCAAGCTGAAGTGTAATATCCATTCACAATATGTTATAGTGACAAAATATTTTCTACCAAGGTTTCCACAAAGACACATATTCATCCCTTAGGCATTGCTGCTTTTCCTTGTCTTTTCATAAGATATGATGAGAAACTGAGCCTCTAAAGATAAAAACAGTTCCTCAGACATATTTTGAAAAATTATGCCTTCTGTATATCACTTTTCTAGTTTCAGTAATCTCGAGATTTGAAAATAACCATCCCCAAAAGAGTAGGATATATTCTAAGCCCAGTGGAAGCACAGAAACAAAGCCTTACAACTGCAATGCGGTAGTCTTCTTGCCAATAAAAAGATCTTAATTGCTATAATTAAAAATAAGAGTCCCTTTTATTAAAAACTGAATCCCCTGTTGTGCATCTCATTCTATTAATACTTTGCATAACACTCAGGAATTTCTGATGCCTAAGGATAATACAAAATATAACTTTCCCTGACTACTTGCAACTGTAAATATATGGTTTGCCAGTGATGGTTTCAAATAATCAAATTGAGATATTAAGAAATTAAATAATAAAAGCACCAAAAAATTAATGAAGAAAAAGTGAAACATGACCATATATTTTTAAAATATAGATTTGACTTCCAATCCTGATAGGAAAATAAAGCAATTCTATCAGAAAAACCTTGTATAATTCTGTCACCCCCACAACTCTAGTATTCATCAGGAGCCATGCCAACAATTAAATGAGTTACCAGCAGGATTCCCAAAACAAAGCCAATGAAGTGACGAAGAAAGTCTCATCTGTGAAACAGAATCCATGTCTTCATGATGCAAAAGGGAATACAATGTTGCATATGGATTTTGTTAATATTCCTTAACTCTCAAACGTCTTTACTATATTGTATACATAATGAAGCAGCCTGGGAAAAATTAGTTATTGACAAGCCCAAACGAGTAAGTACAGATTATTACAGTGGTATCCTCCTATCCACTCCTTTGGTTATTTGTTTTGTATCTTAATTCTCATGTGAGCTATCGCTTTAGTTCAAAACATTCAACCTACTCATTTCTGTTCTCTTCCACTGCCCTAATTATAGCTGCTTCTTTATATTTTCTCTGCATACTAGATCATTCCGTCTCCAGGTGAAGAAGTAGCTTAGTTACCCCCACAATAACTAGGTGGAATCCTCCTCCACATTTTCATCAGAAAAAGATAAAACAAGCCTCTCTCTCCTTATCACCCATCCCCCGCCCCGCCCCCATATATTATAAGGCTGTACCTGAGGGTGGGAAAGAAGAGGGAAGACTCAGAATCTGGGATCATCTGCTTTGAGGGGAATGAATTATTCAAGGTGAAAGGACCTAACCCATCCTACCCCTTTACTTTCACCTATCAGTGGAACCTATACTCAGAGAGAATCAAAAGGGATTAGAGATCCCTGAAAGAAAGGGAGACTAAATTCTTGGCCTTAGGCTTGAGGCTTCTAGGTTGCAATCTACAAAACTACTCAGTGAACAACAAAGAGGAACAAGATGAAGTAGTTTTTGAGCAAACTTGAAAACTTCACTTTGAGTTTAGAGATGTGTATGAATTTGGAGTGGGTTTCCCTGGTGGCTCAGTGATAAAGAATCTGCCTGACAATACAGGAGACTTGAGTTTGTTCCCTGGGTCAGGAAGATCTCTTGGAGAAGGAAATGGCAACCCACTTCAGTATTCTTGCTTGGTAAATCCCATGGACAGAGAAGACTGGCAGGCTACAGTCCATGGGGTCACAAAGAGCTGGACACAACTTAGCAACTAAGCAGCAATGAATTTAGAGTATGGTTCACAATTCTTACTCAAAGATTTACCAGCTGGAAGACTGGGAGGGAAATTTTTTCCCTGTTGTTTGTAACTTGGTATAGAGTGCCTGGGAAGAAAAGAGTGCCTTTCCCATACCAGGTTTCTTGGAAAGACCTTTAGCAGCTATCATGTTTCTATAGGAAGAGTACAGTGTATAAAGCAGGGAGAAAAGCAAAAGTCTTTGAACTTTCTAGGTGGGTCAGTTGAAGAAAGCAATATACCACCCATGGAGCACTTGGGGGTTGGATCATTGTCAGGCCACACAGAGAAGTAGCTGGCATTATCTGAGAGAATACTCAGTTTTGAATAGGCAATGTATTCCCACAAAGGAATACCACACTGTCTAACTGAGACTACCACGAGACTACATACTAGATACAGATAGAAACAGAGCTAGTATGGGGTGAGAAATGCCATCCCAGTCTGGGTAGATGCCCAGGGATGTAAGCAGACAGCTATCTCCTGTCTTCCCCCTCCCTAACTACCAACAAGAAAAGGTTTAGGCCTTGGGGAGAGAAACATTGCTTTCATTTCAAAATCAGACCAAGATAGATCAAGATAATGGAGGTAGAAGAATGAAATCATATCATGCCTTCTACTCTCTGTAGAATCTTTCAATCATCAATGGTTCCTTTTTTACACATAATATAAACTTCTAAATAAACTTTTGAACAGGCTATATTATGTGTATGAGTTTATTAGGTGTCAGTAGCATATTATTAATAAATCATTTATATTCATTTCAGTCTTATAATCTATTATGCTCAGTTGCATCTGATTCTTTGCGACCCCATGGACTGTAGCCCACCAGGCTTCTTTGTCCATGGGATTTTTCAGACAAGAATGCTGGAGTGGGTTGCCATTTCCATATCCAAGGAATCTTCCTGACCCAGGGATCGAATCCATGTCTCCTGTGTTTCCTGCATTGGCAGGTGGATTCTTTACCACTGAGCCACTGGAGAAACCCAATAACCTACTGAGCTATAAGAGTTACTGTTTTTATGCGCATTGTGGAGTTAAGGGAACTGTATGGACATGAAGCTATATTTAAACCCAGGTCTGTCTGATTTGTTCATTTCTGGTAACTCTTCCATGATTTCCCATTTCCATAAGGCTGCTGCTGCTGCTGCTGCTGGTAAGTTGCTTCAGTCGTGTCCGGCTCTGTGCGACCCCATAGACGGCAGCTCACCAGGCTCCCCGTCCCTGGGATTCTCCAGGCAAGAACACTGGAGTGGGTCATGAAGGCTTAGAGGGTCCTTTATAATCAGTATTCTGTTTTTCTTTATGACTCAACAACTATCTCTTTCTTATTTTGCTGTTTTTTTATTTCTAAATATGTGGTAAAAATGAAAGTCACTCAGTCAGTTGGGTCCAACTCTTCACAACCTCATGGACTGTAGTCTACCAGTCTCCTCTAGCCATGGAATTTTCCAACTAAAAAAGCTGGAGTGGGTAGCCATTTCCTTCTCCAGGGGATCTTCCCAACCTAGGGACTGAGCCCAGGTCTTTACCATCTGAGTCACCAGGGAAGCCAAAATATGTGTTTCATATATGTAAGGTAAACCTGGTACATTTTTTCTTTAACTTGTAAAAGAAGAATACAAAATTCATGACAGTGTAGGAAGAATGATTTCTTTTCAATCCTGTGATCATGCAAGAGACTTTAGAGGTCAAAACATGAACAGGAACATTTGTATGCTTAAAGTCATCTGCACAGTTGAGAAAGGGACAAAGACAAAGTGTCATCGGAAACCATTAAGGATTATTAATTCTTTTTTGGATGAGATAATGAGATCCTCTTAGGAATCTAAATGAATATGCATGAAACATTTTAGGTTATGAAAGAAACGTCATCTGTTTTGAAAAAGTTCTTACCCAAAATACAACCAAGATGAGTATAATTTTTTTTTAATAATAAAAGGTTTCTAATTTTACATTCTAATTTTTAAGACTTAGGCTCATTCTTTCACATCAGGTAAATAGCATATTTAAGTCCCATTCAAGCATTTTTTGGTTCATGATCAAATTTCTTCCCTTTCAAAAGGAAAGGATTTCTGTGTTTCTATATTAGTACTTTTTAAAAAATTGGAACTATATATCCTCATTCAAGTAAGAGTTTATAAGCAATTTTCAATATAACAGGCATGTATTTTATCTATAGTACTTTGATTTTTCCATTATAGACCTTTGATTTTCCCAACGTTTTCTGTTTACATTTATATCATTTTTTTAAAAATATTCACCAGGTGGAAATTGTTGAAGCATAGATAATCCACAAATTAGTGAATATGTTTTGAGGTCTAACCTATGCCAGGCACTTTGGCACGAGGAGATGACAGTCCAGCGCCCAGATGGAAAATGATGACATAATTAGAATACAAACTGATGAATACAGTAATGGGTCATGTGCAGAGAGCTAGGGACACACAAATCTCAGCTGAATCCAACTGCCAACATATTTAACAACACCTCTGCTCTTTCTTTGAATATAATAATAAACCATCCAGGAAATTAAGTGATTAGTCAAATTAGTTTATTTCATTTATTTGAAAGTTTTAGGGGAAAAAAAATGTACAAGGAACTTGAAGGTGAGCAATTGACTCAAGGTATTGCTTCAAATGACTCTTTGGACAGTCTGAATAACTTCCTGCCTATTATTTGACTTAAAAACAAAGTCAGAAAGAAGGAGCTGAAGCTTTTATTGCTCAAATGATGCTTTACCTAACAGATTCCAGACTACACTATGTTTGTGTATGCAAAGATGATGTTGTCTATATTTAATCCAAATATTTACTTTTATAAGAATGCTATGTTATTGTAGCTTTATCTCGGAAATGTTACTTTTAGTCACTACTAGTTTTAACTTTCTGCACATCTGTAAATGGTGTAATTTGTGAAAGGATTTTTCTTGTGCTATACCCTCACAGGTTCTTCTTTAAGTCTATAGGTTTTGTCAACACGGTTTTTATTAGTAATTATTTATTATTCACATGAGGACATCAGCATTTTCTCTTTTTTTGGAAAATAATGGCTATTTACTTTCATATGTTTTGAATTATTATTTTATGAAAGTGGCCTTTCTTGGGGTTGGTGAGCACTTGAAGAAGCCCTAAAAGAATCAGAGAAGACTGATGGATGAAATGGAAAGACTCTCACTAGGCTGGACATAGTCAGTGTCTATTCTGTAAATGACCCTCCCATCGTAAAGAGCAATTCTGCAGGAGGTTCAGATGAAATAAAATGTAAAGAGATGGCATTTGGGCTGCTGTGCAGAAAAGAAATGACACAACTATGTTGACTTCTGCTGTCAGGACCCCATGGCCTCTAAGAAAGCCTCTATTGTTAACTTAGAACAGTAAAGATATACTTTATCTAAGGGCAAAACTACGAATGATTGCGCTAAACAATGAAACGGTTAACGAAAAAATCAGTGAAAGGAAGACGTTTGTACTTCTAAGGAGCCAACGTTGTCAAGTTCTCTAGGAGTGATGGAGTTGACTCTAATAGTAATAATAAAAAAAAAAAACCATTTATTGATTACTCACTATGTGCCAATCCAAGCACAATGCTAAGATTTCTACATATATTGTGTCATTTAATTATCACAACAACTTTCTGTTGTACTTACTGTTATTACTATTGATTTTCCTTAATTGGTCAGAAAACCAGGTTGTAAGCCATTAAGTAATTTGCTCAAAGTAATACTACTAATCAAGGTCAAATGATTAATAGTACTAATCAAGGTCAAATCTAGCCTTCAGTCTAGAATCTGTGATGCTATTCAATATTAGAAAGTAAGAGTCGCTTAATTTGAGTTTCCTGGAGAAGGGAATGGCAACCCACTCCAGTATTCTTGCCTGGAGAATTACATGGACAGAGGAACTGGAGTGTTATAGTCCATGGGGTCACAAAGAGTGGGACACGGCTGACTAACAGACTGACTAACACTATCACTTTCACTTTAGAGCATGGATATCAGCACCTTCATCAAATAGGAAGCTCAAGAGCCAGGATTAAGTTTCTAGAAACCAAACCAGTGATTTTCAACTGGGAGAGTTTTACTCTCTTCCTCGGGGGCATTTTGGGTTGTCACAACTGAGAGATGGTGCTAGTGGGTAAATGTTAGGGATGCTTCTGTATATTCTGTGACTTAGAGGATGTTAAATCTCAACAATTACCTAGCCAAGAATGTCAAAAGTGCTGAAATTCAGAAATCTTGAACTAAAATATTAGGGCAAATTACATAATTGATGGGTCCTGGTATAAATGAAAATTCAGGGTACCATACCCAAAACACTGAGGAAAAAATGTGTTTTCTTTTCTTTTTCCCATGCCTCACTGTATCTGTCATGGTGCTTTTTATTTGCTAAGGGAAGTCACTTTCCTTGGGCAGGATTAGTGGCTGGGCAACTGCAGGTCCTCACTGATGTCCAGAGCTCCACCCTACAACTGGGTACTGACTTCATCTCTTTCTTTGTCTACATTCAGACTCTGCCAAGGGAAGAGGATGGTACAATTGACCAAATGACTGGGCAGGGATGGGGAGCCAGTGGCAGTGAACCCACCCCAGGGAGATAGAGAAGCCGAAGGAATCAGCAGGTCAGTGAACCAAGGCTCTAAGCCACTAGTACGCACTTCAGTTGTACCATAAGATTGCACTATAAATATATTAAAATATATTAAAAATTTATATTTTATAAGTATAAAATTTTTATAAATATATAAAAGTATATAAATCCAAAACTGAGCTATTAAAAATATCTAGATGGTGAACAAACAGCTTTATATCCTTAGGATGCCAGCCCCTTCTGAGTGTGAGGCCCTGTGTGATTGCTTTGGTCCATCACCAATGAAGTTGGCCCAGAAACTATAATGACAGCTGGAGAGGATTATGAAGTATATGGCTGGTGCAGGAATCTTGAAAGAAAAAATCTAAAGGGCTAGATAAACATTACTCCTTTTATTCAAATGTTTAGATACCCCAGCAGGAAGCCAAAATCTGAGTGTCCAGGGTTGTCCCCATTAGGGACATAGAGTATATCATCAGAAAGCAGCAGCCACTTAGAGTGACTGAAGATCAAAGGCGAGGAAACCAATAATGGAAACCTACTGTAGGATATTGACAATTTAGTAGAGAAGGGGCAGTCCTTAGAATACATTTAGTAACATACTGCCAGTCTGAGCAGGGACAATAGAGATTCAGAATAGTTCTGGGAAGGAATAGAGATTCTTAGAAGAGCTAATCTAAAAGATGGTGTGGGGTGGCTTCCGAAGTGTATATCTCAGACACTGATACTGTCTGATAATTTGAGGTTGAGTTGGGTCATTCCAGGATCCTTCTGATACAAGAAAAGCAGAAAAGGGAAGAAGTATCTGATTGCTTTGGCTCAATTTGGTGCTGCTAGACATTAAACACTTGTGTTAGCAAGTAACATGTTGTGGTAGGCAGGATAACGGTCCCCCACGATGCTCACGCCCTGTGAATATTTTACCTTACATGGCAAAAGAGTAATTGCAGATGTGATTAAAGCTAATGTCTCCTGACATTGAAATCAAGAGACTATCAAATTATCTTGAATTATCAAAACGTACTCAATCTGATCAGTTGAATTCTTGAAAGAATCTCCTCTAGAAACTCCAGGAAGGAGCACAATCCAGCCAATATCCTGATTTTAGTACAATGAGACTGTGTCGTATTTCTGCTCTACAGAACTATAGAATGACAAAGTTTTGTCCTGTTTTAGCCACTGCATTTGTGATGATTTACTACACCAGCAGTAGGAAACAAATACCCATGTTCTGTGCTTGCATGATAAACTGAGCACTGTGAGAACACATGAAACCTGGCAAATTAGAGCTAGGACAATCACTGAGATAACTGAATCTAACATCCTCATTGTAGAGAGAGAAATCTGTTTTTAAAAGTGGTTAATTGATACACCAAAGGTCACACAGCCTAATCTTTCAGCCAAATCCCCCTGTCTTTCTACTGTACTACACATTTCTTGATAAAGGGATTCTCGGCCAGGAGATGAGGACAGATGAAAATAGATGGAACACTCATATCGTCGAGGAAAAAAGCTGTAAGAGCCAGGGTGAGAGTAAACAGGAATGAGAGGAAGAAATGAACCAGGAGAGAAGTAAATCTTCTTGGTTCAAAGACAAGATCCAGTTAGAACTGAAAACACTTAAAGCATAGCATGCCGGGGGGGAAAGATAAATCACCCCAAGAAGCAGAGGTAAAGCATGAAAAATGATCAAATGAGACAGGAGGGAGAAACCCTCGCCTGTGTTTCAGCACCACCTAAATCAGAGCAGCTTCCTTTTTGTAGTTGCTCCCAGAGTCAACTTCCCCTTGATAAACTAGGTGGTGAGTCCAAGAGGTGGCTGGCGTTGCAGAACTGTGTATCTCATTAGTCCTGTGAGGGGCCACGGGGGAAGATACACCTTCCCTCAGAGAAACAGTGTTGCCCTTGGTGAGTAATTCCACCGGAGTGGCTGACCTGAAAACAGACCTTTTCTTCTAATGCCATGTCTCAGAGGAGAGCTGCCTTTCTCCAGACATTCTTTATGGGCCTTCTCTCGGTTAGAAATTAAAGAAAAATATGTCAGACACAGAATCGAGGAACAAAGTATAAAACATGACTCCAGTATGTTACTATTAGTGATAGTGCCATTGGAAATACCCAGAAAAGATCAAATTGTCAGGATTTAAAAGGTCAGCAGGATCTTCAATCATGTAAGTCTTGCTCTGGTTTGTTATTAATTTCTTTTGTAAGGGAGGATACACCTGAGAAGTCCAGTGGTTAGACTTTTTTCCTCAATGCAGCTTCAGTTTGTTTAGCATGATGTTTGTACCCATGCAATTGTTTTTCCACCTCTTTTGATTAAACAGTCATAGGATTTGTATGAATGAGTGTATAATAAGAAGGAAAATTAATTCCCATGTTAGATTATTTTAGTTACACTTACAAGATGATTGCCCCCGAAAAAGCCAAATATGCAAAACTTTAAAAATGATGTTTGTTTTTGCATGGTGTCCGTCTTGTCTGGTCTTCATTTGGCCACCTCATCCACCATATGTCCCATGCTTCCTTTTACTCTTTTCCATAGTTTCTTGATGAGATATTTCTCCAGATTTCCCCCTATACCCCCCAACTGCAGTGGTAGACCATGTAGTCTGAAAAAAGTTTTCTGTAATTGCAATACAACATCTAGAAAACTCAGTATCATCTGCTCCAAAAACAAAAGCTTTCTTCTGAAGAGATACCGCCCACTCCCACACTCTCTAACACCAAACAGCCCTACTCCTAGCCCCAAGCTAACAAATCTTCATGTGAGTCAAGTATCAATCAGATGAGAAGTGAATGATTTATTTTCCATTATACTCTGAGAGTCAGATTTGATATATGAGTAAAAACCTTGGCATTCCTTCCCTTTCTCAGCTTCTCTCCAAATTTCCACTTGATCCCTTCATCTTAAGTTTCTCTATAATGTAGGCAGATATGGAATAAGCCCTTATTTAGAACTATCTTTTTGCTATTTTTGGTATTAATAGTTGATTTTAGGCCTCCTGTATATTGTTGAACTAGATTAAGATATCGTGTATTATTATTTCCCTTTGATTTAGCTTTTTTATTCCTAAACAAACTTACTTCTGAGATTGTTTTAGGATAATATATTTAATGTTTAACTGTGTTTTTAAGGATGAATTGCATTTTGTTCTCTAAATTTACTTTAGAGAACAGAGAAAGTGAGTAAATAACTAAATGTTATTTTAGCTATGGTGTATATCTGACACTCTGTCTTAGTATAGTGTAGAAATCAGAATCTAAGGCATGAAATTCAAAGGGAGAAAGACAATAGAAGTTGCATAAATCCCCCATTCACACTCCCTACCTTCTGAACCCTCTGCTAGGGGATCATGTCTCACCCCTCCTAGCATCAAAGAATGACTACTCTGTAGATCCTCCTGTCCTCTTTACATCACTGATTTACATCACTGAATATAGTTCCTCTCACAATCCTGAAGTCAGTAGTATTTTTACTCCAATCTTTAGTTTAAAAATCTAGGTATAGGTTTACTGGTTTAAAAAAAAAGTTGAATAATCTTTTAAATACACGTCCATTTGATGAGAAAGCCTTTGTATTTCACTACTCTACTATGCTGCTCACGGTCATCCTTTAAAACCTAGAAACTGACTCTTAATACTTCTAGATATAACATAAATTTTGTCACAGAGAGCAAAACAATATAAAAAGCCAAGAGTAAAGAAAGAAAAACAAAGTCATAAAAGAAAAAAAGAAAATATACATTTTTATGGTTTAAAGACAAATTCATCTTAGTTTTCTTTACCATTTGTCCATGTGTAACCTGCCTGCCAATGCAGGAGACAGAAGAGATGTGGGTTTGATCCCTGTGTCGGGAGTGTTTCTGGAAAAGGGCATGGACATTCACTCCAGTATTCTTGCCTGGAGAATCTCATGGACAGATGATCCTGGTGGGCTACAGCCCATAAGGGTTGAACAGAGTTGGAAGCATGACTGAAGCATCTTAGTGCACACACACACACCGATGAAAAACCTACTAAGGGAAGGTCATTGTCTCTGAGGTGTATGCCAGCTCATTGTAGGCATATTCTACAATTGGCAGGTGCCCAGGTAAATTCAGAAAAAAAAATCCTTCACTTTATTCATCAACTGTTCTTTAGGGATTCAGTGTCAAATCGGGTTCTCTCCATATATTGTGAGTTTGGAAGCTGGGAAATTTACTTATCATTCTTATCACAATAAAGCAAACAGATGAATGAATGAAAACAAGAAAGAGAGGAAAGACTAGGTAATAAATTATTAATATTTCAGCCCCTATGATCATTAATTTTATGTGTCAGTTTGGCCACAGGGTGCTCAGATTAAATATTATTTCTGGGTATGTGTGAGGGTGTTTCCAGATGAGACTAGTATTTGAATCGGTAGATTCAGTAGATTGCCCTCTCCAGTGGAGGTTAACATTATTCAATCTACTGAGGGCGTGAAAGACATCAAAGGCAGGGGAAGGAGCAATTCAAGTCCTTTTACCTTGCCTCACTGTTTGAGCTAGGCTATCTCATCTTCTCCTGCCCTCAGACTAGGATTTATGTTCCCCTAGTTCTCAGATGTTTGGACTTGGACTGAAATACACATGGGCTCTTCAGCTGAAAATGGCAAATGGTGCAACTTCTCAGCCTCTATAATTGCATGCGCTACTTCTCTTAATAACTAGATAATAATTTATTGTTTATGTTTCTCCAGAGGACCCTAATACAGCCCCTGGATGTAAGGACTCTCTAATTTCTATTCATTTTCCCATTTTCTGCCATAGCGTGTAAGGAGGCTTGGTAACATTAACTGTAGTTATTAATCTATAGTAATACACGTAGGACATAGAATTAATAGCCAGTAGTTCCAAAAGTTCTAAAGTACATTACAGAAAAACTCTGTGTTTCTCTTGGGTTAAGGGTAAAATATACTTTTGCACCTCCAGAAAACCCATGACTTTGATAGGGAAGAGAGAGAAAATCTGAAGTGAGATGGCAAGAAGAATCCAATTTTTCAATAAAATTTCTACAGAAAGATAAATAAAATCAACCACAATGTTTTCTAATGTTTTCATTCTTTCACAAATGAAGATCACAGTATTGAACAAAAATCCAAATTAATTAAACTCATATTTGGGTACAGGGAACTGTTCAAGTTCAAGTTATTTGATGAAAGGAGATTCTTCTTTATGTAGCTATGTTTACTTAAATTCATCTAGAACTTATTGTATTAGGCTTCTCCAGAGGAACAGAACTGATAGGTGATATATGTATGGAGAAATCTATTAAATAATTATAGATTATGAGGATTATGTTATTATTACATTATTATTTCATGAAATCATTATATAAGAAAATGGATATAATTATGAAATAAAACATATACTATAAGGTTCAGTTCAGTTCAGTCGCTCAGTTATGTCTGACTCTTTGCAACCCCATAAATTGCAGCATGCCAGGCCTCCCTGTCCATCACCAACTCCTGGAGTTCACTCAAACTCATGTCCATAGAATTGGTGATGCCATCCAGGCATCTCATCCTCTGTTGTCCCCTTCTCCTCCTGCCCCCAATCCCTCCCAGCATCAGGGTCTTTTCCAATGAATCAACTCTTTGCATGAGGTAGCCAAAGTATTGGATTTTCAGCTTTAGCATCATTCCTTCCAAAGAACACCCAGGGCTGATCTCCTTCAGAATGGACTGGTTGGATCTCCTTGCAGTCCAAGGGACTCTCAAGAGTCTTCTCCAGCACCACAGTTCAAAAGAATCAATTCTTCAGCGCTCAGCTTTCTTCACAGTCCAACTCTCACATCCATATATGACCAGAGGAGAAACCATAGCCTTGACTAGACGAACCTTTGTTGGCAAAGTAATGTCTCTGCTTTTGAATATGCTATCTAGGTTGGTCATAACTTTCCTTCCAAGGAGTAAGCGTCTTTTAATTTCATGGCTGCAGTCACCGTCTGCAGTGATTTTGGAGCCCCAAAAAGTAAAGTCTGACACTGTTTCCACTGTTTCCCCATCTATTTCCCATGAAGTGATGGGACCAGATGCCATGATCTTTGTTTTCTGAATGTTGAGCTTCAAGCCAACTTTTTCACTCTCCTCTTTCACTTTCATCAAGAGGCTTTTTAGTTCCTCTTCACTTTCTGCCATAAGGGTGGTGTCATCTGCATATCTGAGGTTATTGGTATTTCTCCCCGCAATCTTGATTCCAGCTTGTGCTTCTTCCAGCCCAGCATTTCTCATGATGTACTCTGCATATAAGTTAAATAAGCAGGGTGACAATATACAGCCTTGACGTACTCCTTTCCTATTTGGAACCAGTCTGTTGTTCCATGTCCAGTTCTAACTGTTGCTTCCTGACCTGCATACAGATTTCTTCAGAGGCAGGTCAGGTGGTCTGGTATGCCTATCTCTTTCAGAATTTTTCACAGTTTATTGTGATCCACACAGTCAAAGGCTTTGGCATAGTCAATAAAGCAGAAATAGATATTTTTCTGGAACTCTCTTGCTTTTTCAATGATCCAGCAGATGTTGGCAATTTGATCTCTGATTCCTCTGCCTTTTCTAAAACCAGCTTGAACATCTGGAAGTTCGTGGTTCACATATTGCTGAAGCCTGGCTTCAGAATTTTGAGCATTACTTTACTAGAGTGTGAGATGAGTGTAGTTGTGTGGTAGTTTGAGCATTCTTTGGCATTGCCTTTCTTTGGGATAGTATAAGGTACTTCACATTATTTTGGAAGCTGAGAAGTCCCCATATGTTCAGTTGGAAAGCTGGAGACTCAAGAGAACCAATAGTGTGGTTTTAGTTTGAGTCCAGAGTCTTGAAAAACAGGGAACCTGATATTTGAAGGAGAATCAACCTTTTTGTTCTATTCAGGCCTTCATCTGATTTGATGAGAGCCACCCATGTTGGAAAAGAGAGAATTCTGCTATTCCCAAGCTACTAATGCAGATATTAACCTCATCTAAAACACCCTCATAAATACATCCAGAGTAAGGCTTGACCAAATATTTGGTAACTCTGTGGCTTGGCCAAGTTAACATATAAAATTACTGATCCTACTTACTAATAGGAGTGAAAAGTGAAGAAGGGTCTTTTAGAGATAGATTGAACTTCAGGATATTCTGGCAAAAGCCACTTTTCAGAGCTACATATTAGGCATGATCTGCGGGAGAGGGAGCTATATTTTTTCTGAGGAAAATGCCCCTAAGTAACAATGGCTTCTTTTTATAACTTTAATTATGTATAAGTCTGCTTCAGGCTTCATATCTTTCTGGAAATCAAGAAGCCTGAACTACATTGATGTATTGATTCAGAGCTCATTTTAGTAACTATATTTAACATTTCTTGTCACAAGGAAGAAACTATTTTTATTTCTACAGCATTTTGTAAATATATATGTTGTGAAAAGCCTGGCTAAACAACTACTTCCTGTTTAGAGAGAAAAAGTACATTTAACATGTATTTGAAATGCTAAAGAACAATGCTCTCAGTAATGATTTTTCAACAAACTTGTACATTTCACAAATTTATATTATAGTTCCCCTTGTATTTCAAGGGGAAAACATTCCTCCTGTAAATACCTTTTTCAAAAAATTAATATTATAGAATAATTCTTTAGGAAATATTTTTTTATTTTTATAAGAAAAATGAGAAAAATACGTATCAACCCATCTTCAAATTATTAGACACATGAATATGATAAAGACTCAGGGTTAAATTCAATTTTATCCTAGGTCAGCCTTGTTAGCTCAAAGAATCTTTAAGAAACAGTGGTTGTTTTAATCCATATCATATACTGGACTGTGTAGGTATGTGTGTGTGCTCATGCTCAGTCATGTATGACTCTTTGCGAACCCATGGACTATATAGCCAGCCAGACTTTTCTGTCCATGGGATTTTCCAGGCAAGAATAATGGAGTGGTTTGCCATTTCCTCCTCCAGGGCATCTTCCCAACACAAGAATATAATCAGCATCTCTTGCACTGTCGGGCAGGTTCTTTACAACTGTGCCACCTGGTAAACCCTTATACAGGACACTGTGCTTTACTTATGACTGTGGCCAAGAGAGGAAATGTCTAAGTTCTTTGAGATAACACAGTGGGAAGTCAGCAATTGTAGCCCAGGCATTAAACAGCTCTTTCTACAACACGCCACATTATAATTGATTACTCCAAGAGGAACTTGGCATTTTGAGGGTCTCTGACCAGTCTCCTACCTGACCATGGTTGTGGTTAAGAACCTCATTTAGAGATGATTTGCCTTTCCTCACAATCCAATGTTCCAGAGTATTTGCTGTGCAAAGACAGGAGCTTGGACAGAGGATTTTCAATTAGGAATTTACTGACAGTTCAGAGAGAGAATACTGATTCTGATGAACAGAGGGCTGAATGATTTGCACATATAAGATGGCTTAGTGTCTTGAACAGTGATTGGTTAGATTTATTCTGGAGGGGAAGCATCAGAACATTCATAAGTATGGAAATTGAAGCCATACTGCACAGGCTGGCTGTGCCACTTTCTGGCTCTTGCTTAATCTCCCTTGAAACTAATATGCATTACTTAGTAATACAATATTTATTTTTTATGTAAAATATAAAATGTACTCAACTCTTCTAACTGCAAGAGTGGGATACTTCAACCTATCCTCTTGAGCACCTTCAGGTTCAACTTACTTATGTGTGGCACTCAGGCCAACTGGATGACAGCATAGTACAAAGAAAATTATCTACAAAGTTTTTTCTTATCATATATTTAAATTAATCTTTCTGTGCTCATTTTCTCACATTTGCGGTATCTCTGTGATAGATAATTAAGTGTAGTTTTGATGTGTACTCAGTTGCTAAGTCTTCCCTTGTGGCTCAGTTGGTAAAGAAATTGCCTGCAATGCAGGAGACACAGGTTCAATTCCTGGGTCAGGAAGATCCCCTGGAGAAGGAAATGGCAACCCACTCCAGTATTCTTGCCTGGAGAATCTCTTGGACAGAGAAGCCTGGCAGGCTACAGTCCATGGGGTCACAAGAGTCAGACACGACTTAGTGACTAAACCACCCATCACCACTCACCACCACCCAGTTGCTCAGGCATGTCCAACTCTTTATGACCCCATAGACTGCAGCACACAAGACTCTTTTTTCCATGGGATTTCCCACTCATGAATACTGGAGTGGGTTGCCATTTCTTCCTCTAAGGAATCTTCCTGTCCCAAGGATATAACCAGTGTCTCCTTCATTTCCTGCATTTCAGGTAAATTCTTTACCCCCGAGCCACTGGGGAAGCCCCTATAGCTTTGCTAGCTGATAACAATTATATATACATATTAGGCTGTGTACTGAAGGTCTGCTATGTCTAATCCATTAGTCATATGGATTAAAAAGAAAAAGCCTCTCCTTAAGAAAATTGTCTCCCTTGGGTATATACACTCATTTTATAACCATGTACAGTCAGCTTATTGAAAGCTGTTGAACTGGTTGTTGTCTGTTCAGACACTTTTTAATTCTAGCTATAGCAAGGTCAAATAAAATCAGTAGGTAATATCATGAGGA